>NC_051183.1:87394075-87481575 GCF_013339695.2 Rhipicephalus sanguineus
TGTGGTGTGAGTGAGTGTGAGCGAGTCGACGCATGAGTCTGTTAGCTTATAGATTTTCAACCGGGGTGTAATACTCTCTAACACCGATACCTCGTATAATTGGTGTTCCTGTGCTCTACGTCGCGCCTTTTGATCTCGTATCTTTAAATACGAGTTATCAGAGGTTACAATCCGGTAAGGACATTTTTTTATTAAAAGGCACTAGTCCCACGAGATATTTTTATCAGACACTGGTCGTGAAAAAGTGTGCGGAAGAAAGAGAGTCCCTTAACCCCCCCCCCCCTGTACTCACGCCTCTGATTGGTAAATACTCAGCTGGTATATTAACGCTAGTGTGTTGAAGTATGTTAGTTTTATTGAAATTGAGCAGTTTGGACCGTAGGGCGGCAAAAAATGTGGAACCCACCCCGACTCACTCAAGAAATATATTTTGCGCTTAGGGTTCACTCGGGCTCAGTCTCGGCAAACTTTTCCTCTACTGGACTCTCTCGGACTGATTCTCACGAAATTGTCACTCACTCAGACTCCGACTCACAGCTCGATCTGAGCCAGAGAATATGACTGAGCCGACTCATGAATGGGTTTGCCGAGCTGTAGATTCATCTGATGTCGGAGCATGAGTTTGCTTAAGATTACGGCCAATTAACTATCAGGACAAGCACTGAAAATGAACATGATGTGTTTATTGAAAAATCTGACGGTTTTCTTGTGAACATATGGGATCGTTGAACCATGCACTTCTTTCTACGCGGCCTCTGAGATCCACTTCGGCAGCGCGACGAAAGGCGATGTTATCACTAGGAATACACGAGGGCACACGAACGCCGGCGTCCCAGTAGTTGGCGTTCGGTTTGAAGTTGATAATGAGTCCGCTTTCAAGTTGCAAGCATAACAAGGATTGAAGTGCTCACTAGAATGAGAGAAAGTTTTGTACTGTGACGCGTTTAGCAAATGCGACTGTGGTCGCACTGTGGGTTCATTAAGCTTAAGGTTATTCTTCGGATTTCGATGGGAGAACATCAATCAGTAGTTCATAATGAATGTCCCGGTGACTATAGATGAAAAATCATTGAGCAGGGGGTGCCACCGAAGTTAATGTTTCGACAAGTTCGCTTGTCTTCATCAAGGCTGTCTTGGCAAAGACGAGTCTACGTTTCGAAAAGTTCACTCTAGCGCCAACCCCTTTTCGAGAATTTCTCACCTTTTCGAGCCTCCGTCATCGCTTGGACTCTTTGTCAGTGACTATAACAATTTTGTTTCCTACTAGTGACAACTGCTCGTGGTATTATATCTACCGCACAGTGAAACACTGATAGGGACATGTGATGCGCATGTGTTGAGGCATGTTCACGCTTAAATGAGTGGCCTTTTCAATTTTAATGCAGGTATGCTGATAATGCCACAAGCGCCCTTAACAGTGCATCGTACCCAGCCCCTCCAGGATCTGTGGAACTCCAATATATACGACTACGGCATTCTCTATGCGTACGACAAAGCTAGCGAACTGCAGAGCTCCTCGAATACGAAACTGTCACTGCTCACAGTAAGTGCGCTTCAAAACATAAGGTGACGATTTTCCCGCCTGAATCGAGCAAGCGTCTTTTTTATATCGATCGTGCTATTGGACTTCAGCTGCCGCCATCGCCTACAGAAGATCTCACGGAGTATGGACATTTCATGCATACGAGCGCCATGTTTATATTCGGCCGTTGGTAGGCAGTTCCCACTCACCCCCAATGCTATCCAGTCGCTGAAGCTAATACTAGTACGAAAGCCTGCGATGCCGTATCAAACACGAAAACTGACCGGCGGCGGCGGCGTCACTACGAAGGGATGCAAGAAAATTCTATTCGATACGACATCACGACGTCGCATGTAGCCACAACTTGTGACGTCGTTATATCCCATAACGTGATGTCATCACACAACATAGTCGCTTGGTCAATCTCTCAGTCTTAATCAACCTTTACTGATCTCGGAGGCAGTGCTGGAACACCACGTGAGGTGCAGAAAGCGGCGATGCCTCCCATGCTGGAGGAACTGCAAAACCACATTATGTGCTGAAAGCTTTCGGTAAAGGGATCAATACAATTGATTAGGTAGTTGAAGATGATGGCTTTGCGCCTTCGGGTCGTCTTAGGCGAATGCATTAGGGACAGTATGACTTTTTTCCTCTGCAGAAATAAGTCACCTTCCAATCGTCTTCGCTGCACCAAAGCTTCGCCCATTCCTAAACGACAGGGCCTTCAAACTCTTGAGCAGCCACCACGCCTTGTATTGAACAGCACAAATCATGCACCCATAAGGTCGCCCCCCCAGGTTACATACACTGACTCCAAAAGTCGCAGGGTACCGCGCTATACAATCACTCTGACGTCGACATCTTGTCTCATGCTGCTGTTGAAGCGCTGCCTACAGCTTTAGGACTTTCTTGCACTACATTATGCATTTCTTCCTGTTTTTTGCATATTTTCTTGCCCACTTGAGTCCCTCTTTGCAAAAGCGAACAAACTAGCCCGAAACAACCATTCACTGGAGTGCAGTTACCCACAGCTACAAATCATATAGGGATGTAAATACGGTATTAATGGAAAGGCACGCGCCATGTCAGCCTAGGGAATGAGGCATTCCGCTGCACAGCTCAACGATGCCTGTTCTATTCCCAGTCACGGATTCCATGACGACGAAGAAAGAAAAGGCCCGTATACTTAGATATAGGTGCACGTTAACAACCCCGAGTGGTAAAAAAATATTCCGGACCTCCCGCTACCCCGTGCCTTATGATTCCCATTGTGGTTTCGCAATGTAGGATCCCTCACATACTGCATAACTGGGAGAAATACATTTCGAACACCATATGAAAGCTTTCCAACAAACAACTGACGGGGTTTCAGTGGGTTAAAGTTTTTCCATACCGATAGCAATAAAAAACGACTCCACATACGCACAAGATCTGTGACGCACCTATCTGTAACTATACAAGAACAATAATCTCGTACACTATTATTCAATACCTGGATATGGCATTGCATTTTACTCGCACGGGGACGCCGCTTATACATTTACAAAACTAGATTAAACGAAGCTTTGAAGATACATTTTAGCGCATCTTTTAAAATATTAGAATGACAGAAAGCATAGCTAGTTCGTATGGGTTCATGGTACTAGACGGTAGGCATGGAGACATAGACACTAGAAGTCGGGAATACGCAAACGCCGACTGACTACTGAGAAGGCGCGCAGCGTCGGAAAAGATAGTAGGCACAAACACATATCTGCTCAAGCCCAGGCAAGAGGTGACAACTATCAGTCCGGCATAAGTGGGGTTCTGTGTGAGATATGACTGTTCAGGCATCTTCCTTAAGCAAGTTAATCGAGGCTGGATCACGCAAGCGCTGGTGGATAGCAGTGGTAACCCTTGCGTGAGCCAGCCGTCGATTAATACGTATAAAGTAGAAATCACATAGGCTCTCACGTAGGCCACCGCACGGGCCCGATTGATAGGTGTCGTCTCTCGCCTGGGCATACAGAGAAACGTATTTCTGTCGATTTCATTGCCGCCGCTGAGCGCCTTCTCAGTTGTTAGTCGGCGTTTGTGATGTCCTGTCTTCTCTTTTGTATCCGTGTTTGAACGTCTACTGTCTTTTTATTCAATATTAATATTACAAATTTTGGAGGTTTTCCGTCCCAAAACCAGTATATGACTGAAAGGCGCCTTAGTGGAGGGCTTCGCACATTTCGACCACCTGGGGTTCTTTACCGTGCTCCCAAAACTATGCACGCAGGCCCCTAGCGTTTTTCCTGCATCGAAAATGCAGCCGCAGAGGGCAATGCCGTCGTTTATATTAAAAGCGCTTTTCACAAAACATGGGCTCTTCATCATTCCATTGCGCTTTCTTTTCATCGCTTCCTTTTTTTTTATTTTTCAGACACTGAGCTCTCAGCAGAATGCACTGAAGCAAGGAAGCACAACTTTTGAGACTTTTGTAGGTGTTCTCAATTCTGACTATGGAACGGGCGGCAGCGACGCGATGCAGGTGTTAAAGGACGTATCAAAGTGAGTGCACATCACAAAGCTCCATTCGAAATTGGCATGGGCATTTACAGGGTTGACCACATCTGAGGTGAATACGTAGTTAGTGTTCAAGCCGGTAAAACTAGAGCGTTGATTCTACTCCACGTGTGAAATGTTAGTAGTTTAACGTCTAATCATGGTGTCGATAAACACAATACTAATTTTAACAGTGAAGATGTTCTTATTCGAGGCTTCCACGTCTGTTGATCGCGTCACGTGGCCTTGCGATGTGGCGAGAATGGGACTCGTTAGGAAGGGGAAAGGATGCGCATCTCCATGAAGGCGAACCAGTGAGAGGCGCGCAAAGAAGGGCGAGGGCAAGTTTTGGTGGAAACGGGTAAACCATTGAGAGGCGCTCCGATAAGGGGAGTGCCGAGGCTCGGCGGAAAGAGTGAACCAATGAGAGGCGCGCAGAGATGGCTGAGGATGATCGCGAAGAATGGGGGCGTTAGCGTAGCGGTTTCATTAGTTTTCGCAAAGTGGAGCAGGGCCGCATTTTTCGGGTGATCTACTAGACAGGAGCTTCGGTGATGCCCGAATATTATGTGGTGTCCACCTTAGATGTGGACGACCCTGTACGTTCGGTCCGTCTTGAATAGCATCACGTCGGCCATTTCACGTGAACCGCGAAGGTAGACTGAGCTTACGAGCTGCAGTCCGTCATGACGAAGAGCTCTCCCAATTCAACTGAGACTGTCACCATTCGGCTTAACATCGTTGAGTGAAAGGCCGCTCGTCACATATCCTGCTTTATCACGCGACACTTCGCAGTTAATGATTTCTGCCACGTTCTTGCGCAAGCCAAGATCACTTCATTGCCGTTATTTGTGCTCAAGGCGGCCAAAAACGTGCGTAATGAAATACCAACGTCCCCATAGATTTGACACGCTGTGAATTGCTATCACAGACGCGATGCCACAATGAGCTATAAAAATCCAAACACCTGATGACTTTTATTCTCCATTCAGCAAGAAAAACAGTGTGTGAATTTGTAACCGTTATCAAATTCGAACAGAGCAAATCATTGCCTATATCAATATTATCCGTTCTTATTGCAATATATGTCCGTTCTTATTTAAAGATAGCGTAGCAAGCATTTTACATGTCCACAAGACACAAACTAACTCGTAACAATTCTCATTTCAGCAACTACCCAGTAACAATAATTATTTTTATCACGCACTTCTTTATACGCGACGGCGCCCCTTCGCCACGACCACCGACCACGCTTACAGGCTCTGACCGGCCCCCTAAGTTGGTGAGTACTACAGCACATCTCTGGCATGAAACATAGTTTTGCGTACATATGCTTTGTACACTCATTTTAACTAAATACGCCGACTACACATCATTGCCATCGGGACTTGCATTTTATGAATCAAGAGTGTTTTTTAGAAACATGGTCACAAGTGTCTAAGAAAAAATCTGAAAGCAAAGATACCGTTTCGACCATCGTTGCACACTAACAGTCTCTCTCTACTGAAAATTGATTGCATTTCACCGTCAATAAATTTTAATAAAGGCCGCGATTCCTAGATTTATATCTATGGTGTATTTGGGGTTTCTTTTACTTATTACGTATTTGAAAGAAGTGGCGAACACTACGATTACTTGTAAGAACTAAAAAATAGCAGTGGTTTATTAGCCCTTAGTAGTAACATCTGGTCATCACCTTCCGCTA
Organism: Rhipicephalus sanguineus; assembly: GCF_013339695.2. Lineage (NCBI taxonomy): Eukaryota > Metazoa > Arthropoda > Arachnida > Ixodida > Ixodidae > Rhipicephalus > Rhipicephalus sanguineus. Next base: position 87,399,832 of record NC_051183.1, read on the forward strand.
AGTGTTGCGTCCTTTGAGTGTCTTCACTGAGGCTTTCTCAGTCACAGCATGAATAATATGGATAACAAGGGTAAAAATTTTGCTCAGCGACAAAGACTGTGATTTCGAAAAATCACTCGCAGATACGTGTACTTTCTTGGAAAATTTACGTAGGATCTGATCACATAACATCATAGAACGTTTGTGGAAATGATCGGGTATTTTTTTCTTCATTAAACAGATGGACATTTTAGGCAGATATTTCAGCACCCGAGAATGAGAAACCTTGAGACAAAGGCTCGTCTTTCTGCAGGAAGACTCGTGCGGATACAACGGTATCCACATTGAACGAATCGCGTGCTATGTGAGGGTGAGCAACTGGGCGTGTTGGTGATGCATGATTCGAATTTGTAGGCGCAAAGAAGACACGGACGAGAAGGGAGACACACACACAGGCGCCCTGTGTGTGTGTCTCCCTTCTCGTCCGTGTCTTCTTTGCGCCTACAAATTCGAATCACGCGTGCTATCATTTCACAATATGTTGGTGATTTAAAACGGTCTGCTCGGTTTGGTAAATGATTTGGATTTCATAGTCAAGCTAACTGATTTACATTGTGAGGCGGCGTAGTGTTCATCGGCTTCAGTTATTTTTCACAAGTAACAAACCATACGGTATTATGGGTACAGCAGCAAGAAAGCTGCCAAAGGCAACTCGCCTAGCCGGAGCCTCCGAATAAGTAAGACAGCACTAATCATGGGAACATGGGCAACTCTGAACATGTGGCAATGTGTCTTCCTAACCGTCTCACGAGGCAGATCCAAGAAGGCATCAAGTTACTTATTCAGGGCCATTATAACTTCTGTGACGGCGACTCGATGAACATGGCCAATGTGTCCTCCTAACTCTCTTATGAGGTACATCCAACAATGCATCAAGTTACTTATTCAGGGCCGTTATTGATTTGTTGACGGTAACTCGATTAACATGGGCAATGTACCCTCCTAACTGTTATATGAGGTAGATTAAACAAGGCATCAAGTTACTTACTCCGGGTCATTTGTGATTCGGTGTCGGCCTGAAGCAACGGAAAGTTGTAGCCGCCTTCCCAGTGAACGAATTGGACCGATGCGCATGACAAGCAGTCAACATCACTGTGCTGCCGACCCCACTTGTACACGACCGTTATGATGTACTCTTGCTGTATTAAACTACGTCTAGAAATAGATCCGGTAGGGCTCTCGAGGGCTGCATGTTATCGCAACAACTGAGAGTCGTTAAGTGCTCGAAACGGTCTGCAAAAAGAAATACCTAGGTCGTATTTAATGACTTCAGTCATGGTAAGGATGTTATTCTCGTGTAGTAGGAATTTGGCATTAGAGTAGCGTGAACTGCATGTAATTATTTTCTAGCTTGGCTTTGAACAATCTGGGGAGACGAAATATGAGTCGTGGAGGTATTTCCGCTACATGATATACCATGTGTAAAATGAGAATGAAGAAAAGAGTGATAAAGAGGCAGTAATGAGGTACATGAGAAGTAACGGTGCGTTTCATTTAGAACGCCTATGCCGTAAGTTGCTTAGTTTTTTTTATCAATGTGATTCTTAAATCTGAAATTATTTCACGTAGAATGCCAAGGAAAGAACATGAACTTGTAAACAGAGCGTAGGGACCAAAAGTCTGATTTGAAGTGAATACAACAAATTTAGATTTAGTAGCAATAATAGAAAACATGTTGATCTTGCACCACCTTAAGGTATTCTCAAAATCGACATTCAAATTATTTACGAGAAAGGAGATACCTTTATGAACGGTAAATATGGTGGTATCATCAGTGTATAAAATGCATTGTGTAGAAGAAAGACATCTAGGTAAATAATTATTATAAATCCAAAACAGAAGTGGCTTTAGGAAAGAACATTGGGGCACACCGTTCTTAGTGATGTAAGAGATAAGGTCCGACGGCTTTTTTTTTTGATAGCTTTCCCCACAGCCGTCCACATAGTCGATGCTTTCCAGTAAGCAGAACGTGTTCTTACAGGAACATGTACATTTACATAGTTACAAGAAAGAGCATTTCACTCCATTATTTTTACTTCAGATTTCACATTTTTGTTCCGACATACTTGGCTTTTATAGCCCAGCGTCCACTAACACTGAGACTCCGAGCAAGCGGCGAAAGCAGCTCCCGCCGATCCGGTGTTTTGCCGCCTCATTCCTCCGCCCACCAGAAAGGGAGAAGTGGGCCAATCGAAACATCCGATGGGGAGCATGGTCGAGATCGATGTCCATTGGGGCCACAACTGCACCACAGAATACCAACGTACCAGTCCCACGCTTCGGCGACATGATCCCGAGAACTCCCGACGGAGAGGTTGAACCCGGCGAGGAGGAGGGGGGGGGGGAGGGGTGGAGGGGCGTCGTTGAACTTAAAGGTTATGGCGGCCACTGTTCCGAGCCCCTGAAAATGCATATGTTTGCGTTCAGGTAAAGACGGGCCCTGTTACGATGGGAACCTCTCCTGCGGTTTCGTCCCACGTTGAGGACGCCTCGCAGGATGGGGTGATCGCGACTTTCCTGTCAGGCTTCCGCGTTAAGCATGACGACGGGCCGCCTCGCTCATTGGACCACAGGTGCATAAGCTCCTTCTAGGAAAATTGTGGGTCTCAGCACCCCTGTCAAAGCGCCGATCCCGGGATGAATGCTTTCTAGCCGACAGGTTCATGCCCAATGGCGTCTGCCATGATCGATTCCAGGGTGAAACGTAACAGTGACTCGCTATCGGGAATAAACGCTGGAAATAGAAAAATCACAACTTTTGTATATAAGTAGCTTTTTAGTAGTGAAAGAAGCAGGACAACAAATACCACTTGACTCCAGCTTAGTGAACAGAATATTATCATTTATCATGTCTAATGATTTGGACAGATCAAGAAACACAAAGGCCACTAGATGGTCTTCGCATAGAATTTTTTTCAGTTGATGATAGATGGATGTCAGCCATCTCTGTGGAGCATCAATGGTGGACATAAACCTGAGAAGAGGGGATATTAAACTTAGAAAGATATTTTGTTACCCGTGTTTCCGTTACTTTCTCAATAACTTTTCTATAGAACGCTAAAGTACAAATGAATCGGTTGTTACGTAATAACGAAATGTCGCCTTTTTTCAGTACAGGGATGCCTTCGCCACGCTTATGTTCACAAGGAAATACACCATTCCTGAGTAATAAACTTACAATACATGAAAATACATCTCATATTAGGTGCACAATGAATAGTACGTTCTCTTCAGGGCGGTTCTCGTCAATTCCAGCACTTGTGCATTTTAGGTTGCTTATAACAGATACTATTTTCTCCGCTCTAGTAGAAAATGAAAAAAAATATGAATGAGGTAAGTGATTCATGTTGATGATCTGCGAGGAGAATTTGAATTGTCTCAGGGAAGAATAAACTGCTGACTGCCTCAGCTGTACAAGAAGAGCAATCGTGTTTTATTCCATCAATTATAACGAAGTGCCTGGTCGTGTAGCGTGTTCCTGTTTTAAAAAGTGACAATCTCCTATTTCTTTTTATTTCATTATCCGCCCGTAGAATTATTTGCTCAAAATAAAACCATTTAGCAATTTTAAATTCGCGCTTAAAAGTATTACAGCAGTTCTTGCATCGGCCACTAAGTTCATGTAAAATGGTTGTTTTTTATTGTTCCTAATAAATTATCCCGTTTGCGCATTACTGCTAATAACTGTTGCCAGGAGCCATGAATTGTGAGAAAAAACATTTTTTTACATGTATTCTTGTAAGTGAACTTTAGTAAATGTGATGTTATACTGTGGTTGCCGACCATTCCCTTCGTTATACCCGTGCGCATGCCTAGAGGCGTATACTATTCTCTGTGTAGTTTGGACATAACCGACTAAAGCAATGGCGCCGCAGAGGAGTCATACATTTCGCTTTGCATCTTTTTCTGCCCGCAACAGTACTCCGCAACATTTGGACAAAAACACAAAATCGCGCATTAAGTTCATATTTCACCCGTTCCGCTTTACAGTATGTTTAAAGACTTGCAAGCAGAACGATGTACTTTAACATTCTTATGCGGCGAAAATTCATGCAGCAAGGGATCGGCACCAGCCTGTCATCGGCCGGCGTCAAACCGACCGTCGCCTTACTCGTATCCTTCACAATGGCGATCTGCAAGTACCGGATGCACTCTGGCTGGAGCGGGGACGTTACTAGCTCATACGAGTCATTCACTCCAATCCGGTACTATGACGTAAGAGCGCACACTATTCTCTTCCATCGCAACTGTAGTGATAACCAGAGTGTCTTATGAATACTACTTGCGGAACTTCGTTCCGAATGCCGAACATGCTCAGATGCAATGTTGCGGAAGTTAGTCAATTAACGCATCGCCTTAGAGCAGGGACACGAAACAGGGCACCGCTGCAGTCTTCGTTGTCGATGTGCGAGTATACCTCGACAAGAGGTCACGGGATCGAATCCCGGCCGCGGGGGCTGCATTTTCAATTAGGAAAAATGTTTCGAGGCCCGTGTTTTCAGATTTAGGTGCGCGTTAAAGAACCCCAGGTGCTCAAAATTTCCGGAGTCCTCCACTACGGCGTCCCTCATATACATATCGTGGTTTTGGGACGTTAAACTCCAGACATTATTGTATACTTCGGAAAGGTTTCGGCCAAGTAGTTTCACTAACGGCCGAAGGCTCCTGTGGCAGCAATATCATCTGCGAAATGTAAAAAGTAAGCCGCAAGCGTAAGCCCACTGCTCGTTTCATTAAGCATGCGTGCAAAAATAATATTATCTGGGGTTTTACGTCCCAAAACCAACATATGATTATGAGAGACGCCGTAGTGGAGGGCTCCGGAAATTTCGACCATCTGGTGTTCTTTAACGTGCACCTAAATCTAGGTACACGGGCCTCTACCATTTCGCCTCCATCGAAATGCGACCGCCGCGGCCGGGATCGAACCCGCGACCGTCGGGTTAGCAGCCGAGCACCGTAACCGCTATACCACCGCGGCGGACAAGCATGCGTGCAGGCAACCAACAATTCCTCATGACGGCCAGAACCAATAAGACACGAAACACAAGAAAATACACGGCACACAATACAGCCATGATATGTTTAAGCCTGTGTCGTGTACTTTCTTGTGTCATGTACTTTCTACAGTTACGACGTGTTTCACGTTTTGTTTGCGCCGGTTGTCATGAGTATGTTCCAACTAGACCAATCTGCGGCATTACTAAAATCTGTTGCGTTTACCGCCGAGAGTTCACACGACGATCATCGGACCCCCGCGATAATAAGCGAAACCGTGTTCCCATTCTGGTAGACTCAGAGTATGGCTGGTTTAGCAAGTCGTATAATAGAATAAATCTGATGAAAAATATAGATAGCGTGCATATGAATTAAGGGGTGTCGTCATTTACTGCTCAGTACCGCTTTTTTTGTGCGCAATATTTTTCCTACTGCAACGCGACCTGTTATTCTAATAATTCTACAATTTCTGTGTACTTACTACAATAATAGTTGCTTATGCATATAAATAACTGATAAAGTTCATCGAAGATGCGCAAGTGTTCCATCGAGAACACACAACCAGAGAACGTCAGTTGATGTTCTTACAGTGTTAAGGCATAAAAAGTAGAGGACGCATTTGGACTGGTTGGTTTATGATTAACAGTAGAAAAGAGCGCTAAAAGACGAGATGAAAAAAAGGCTGCAGTGGCTTTGCTCGGCTATGCCAGGATATACGTTGCGTTAGCAAAGGTTCAGCTGATTATTCTGATCTTTCCAGATTGTCTAGGATTAGGTTGATTGTCATGCTTACTGCTGCTCCAATGACACATTTGGCCACATCGTTCAGAACCGGTAGACCTGGCGGCATGGCCTGGCAACGATACCCATTGGTAACGCTAAAGAGTGCAATGTTCTGCTTAACGAGAAAGTTCTTGCACGTTGTACAAACCGTCGCCATGGTTTCACCCAACTCAGGCGCCGCCACTAAACTCAACGTTTCACGCTTGGCAGTACTTAGCGGCGTCGTCTCTCACGTGCCATAGTATTTCACACACATCGCACATGTATCCAAACGGATTGTTTACGAAGTGCGTCTCGAAGGTCCGAGTCGCACTGGCGCTTTCCCTAAGTTTCACAGTATAGGCAATCGATCGGCGAGCCTTGACGTCATTGACGGCGTCTTGTTGTTGCTGCTGCAGAAGTGGTCGGGCATGTCGCTCACCATCCTGGCGACGCCGCTTTGCTAGACGTTCCTTCCTTTCCTTCAGTGTCTCCGCAGCACGTTTAGCCTTTCTCTGTTCATTCTTCGTACGCTGAACCGCTAATTGCCAGGCAACTACTTCGGGATCCGATGACATAAGCTTCTCGCCTCTTCTGCGCCGTTGAGCAGCGTTTGCGCTCTCCTTCTCCATGGCGTTACCCACCTGCAAACGCCACTCAGCGGCGCTATCAAGCGGCACCAGCGCATTGTCAGACGGCGACTGCACAGCGAAGGCGAATACCTGCGCGCCGCCATGGCTACGACTTCACGCCTCTCGAATGCGCAGAGCAGCAGCGGCGAGTCGCGCGCGCCGGCGCCAGTCTGTGTGCCCGGCTACGACGCCACTCCTCCCGCTCTCCGCAACCAGCAATGCGGTGACGGACAGCGCGTGAGATGCCGGCTCCGCACTCATCCTCGCGCATGCGCAGCACGGCTCATGATGACCCACGCGAAGTCGGCTCCGGCTAGGCAAGTGCAGCTAACGCTACAAAAATATAGATACCATGCTGATAATATAGTGGTTTGCGTCCTTTCTTCGTCCCGTCTTTAAGCGCTGTTTTTAACTGTTAAGTATAACAACTTCCGTCTATATTCGTGACGCAGTACTCTAAGGTACGCACCGAAAGTTCGTTTAGGCAGTGAATTAGAGGGCTGGGCGAGGCAGAGATAATGACTATAAAACTATTAAGCACAGTTGGTAGTGCAGCAGTAGAAAAAAAATCACAGCATATCCATGGGTGAATGATGAAGAGCTTTGGCGAAGCTCCTGAAGCAATCATGGTTACACCGTGAAATCTTCAGTGGTTTCGCCCAGCAGTAATCAAAGCGATAGCCCAGTACATCATCAAAGAGGTGACAAACACTGTATATATTTATACAAGAAATTTTATTAATCGTAAGTGGTAGCTTCAGTTCCCCCTTAATGATAAAGGCTTTATGGTTGGTGAAGTGATGGATCGGTGATGGGTCATAGTGGGCAGTTTGCAAAGGTGGCTTCCATTCCCCCTTCATTATAAAAGCTCTATGGTCGGTCAAGTAATGGATCGGTGATGGATCGTAGTGGGATGTTCGCAAAGACGAAGGAGTGGGCAGTTTGCAAAGGTGGTTACGCCGGACAACGGAGACGTGACAAAGTAAGCCTAAGAGGAGCTTCGCCCCTGAAAAGTGTGTGTGCCGTTCTAATAATATAAGAAACATCGGGGTCTGACTTCAACGTATTACGCAGGATTGCGAATAGCGCGTTCCATTTTATATAGGGTGCTCCCTACGGCCGAAATAATCGCGTACGGGGAATTTAATTACCAACACTATAAAAAACTAAATATAGCACTTGTACAGCCGCACGCTACGCGAGTGTGAGCTCAGAGTGCGAGGGAACGAATATGAATTCTGGCATCCTAGCTATGCTCTCCTAAACAAATTACCTTTCTTAGCCCTGCCATCAGTAGAATGAGTCAATCTAGCAGAAGTCACATGACTCGTAAACGTATATCGTTCGTTTCAACAGCCTTGGCCAGCTGGGTTAAACCCTCGCAGTGGAAAAAACAGGCTGCGTTCCAAACGAACTGTCATCACACTTGTGACACTAACGGCAATAAGAAACCTTAGGATCAGAGCTTTCAGTTATGATTGAGCAAGGGTACGGTTGAATCACCCTCGACCCCCGGGTCCCCGACCCCACAACCGCTGCATTTGGTTCTAGACATGCAGTACACTACTGCAATTACCCGTGCCTTAATGCGCGTGCGAAATTTTCACTCCAATAATGACGTGTCTGTATGCTCTACCGGCCCTAATCTTTCGCGGCTTCCAATACTTCCCTTCCCCATTTACTCACCAATGCTACACCGTCGATGTTGAGCCGCCCTGTCAACAATGGGAAACCAGCGCCTCTCCTTGATGGACGCTTACGAAGGCCATGCGCTGCAATGCCACTTACCGCGCCGCCGCGACCAACCACGATGAGCTCCTTCTCCAAAGAAGCGTTCTTATTACGACTTGTCCCGTGGATTATGTGGCTGTGTGCACACGTATGCGGCGTTAAGGACCGGTCAATGCTCGCAATGATCTCGCGAGTTGTCTCTTACACTGATGAAAGTTATTCTAGGCAAATAGCGAGACAATTTTCAGCGCAGGCGTTAGACGTGTTCAGCGACGTATGATAGCATGAAAATCGAAGCGGGCTGGGGCGCCGAAGTTCCGTATGCCCCCCCCCCCCCCCCACTCCTCTCCCTACCGTCATCCTTGGCTAGAATGGGAATGCCTCTTGAACTTAGAATGATGTACATAGGTTGGATGGCATAACAACATAGCGTTGCGGTGAATATTTGCCGTTAATTTTAAAGAAAAACATCATTTTCTTTTGTTTGGCTTAGGATCTTGCATCACTCCAGTCTACTGGATCTGGCAGTAGTGTGCAGCGTAATTGCATCATTTACTGCATTTACCTTAGTCCTATGTCCCTATCGGTTTCTTCCGTCCCCAGGCTTGCGAAATGAGAAGCAGCATGGTCCAGCAGGCCCAACATGATTACGCCTACATTGCCATCACAGACCGACATGTGCTACTCATGTACGACACTTTGGACACTCTTCACGACAAGGTACGCCTTCCCTGAATGTGCTCGCTCTGCCGGGGCAGGCAACCCAGTTAAATTCATATGAAAGGCTTAAGGCTGATTTGATAAACGCTTCTGAAACGGACGGCGCTGGTTCTGCTGCTAGAAAAGAAACACCAGTCTCATTACACGGAAAGCTGGTGAAAATAGCCGATGGTTCATTCAATAATTTCTTTTTATTTCGCATCATAGGCATTAAATTGAGGGTTTTCATGAAATAATGCGATAAGTAAATAAATACTTAATGATATATAGGATGTTTCAAAACACAAGAATTCCGTCATTATTAAAGAAATTCGAATAAATAGGTTTTTTTTTATTTAGTCAGAACTTGCAGTCGGGCCAAATGACAAAAGTCTTTCCTGCGAAAATCTCTGTGCCACTTTGAGATTCCCAAAAAGCGACGGCTGGTAACTTTGCAGCGTGGTGGATTCCTACCAAGTGAGTGGAGCGCGCATAGTTCACGCAGGTTAAGAAACGCGTAAAAATTAACACTGCGATAATTGTTGGAAGCAGTGACGTCACTATGATCGTCTGATAGTTAAGCTGATCGGCGATGAATTTGGTCAAATTTCCTCACTCCGTACTATTTATCACATGTCGCTTTATTGCGATAACAATTAAGTGGACACTCGAGGTGCATTTCTGCCTTAGCCGGCGTCATCAGGTTCCGTATAAAGTATAAACGGATAACAAAGCCCCGCGCGTTGTGCGTTCTATGTGCGAGCGAAAGCTCGCAAAGGCTGCAGAAAGGCGCGGATCCAGCAGATATTCAATGTGCTGGCTGGCTGCGCCGAACAGTGGAAAATTTGCGCACACCACACGAAGACGCAACAAAACAAGAACACAAAGCGCGTGCGCTATTTTAGATGCGAAGCAGCTTCTGCTCGGGGCTGTGTCCGTCGTGGGTGGTGGCGTCCGCGCTCCACTGCGCATGCACCTACTCTCTCTGCCACGCTCCTCCTTTACGCAGGTGTTCGGTTGCCTTCTCTCCTCTCCTGCCGCGGCGCAGCCTCTCCTCCCACTTGATGCAGCCGCGCCGCAGCTAAATACAGCCTGTTACCCATTCTCTCCTTTCCCTCCCCTATTTCATGTGTATATAAGCGCGTGCGCTCGGTCGGCTTCGGTCATTCTCGCTTCGCTCCTGTTCAGATGAGTTGTAACGTGAACGTCGGCGCCACTCGTTCACTCGTCGCTAACGGAAAGCAACGCAGCACAAACACTACGTAATGATAACACACACTAAATACAAACCTCACACGCTAACGGAAACGCCGGGTGAACGTAACGGAAACTTGGTGTGCGTGCCCAATGCTGCTTCGCATCCCCTTATGGTTCCCTTGAGTGGGAGATAATGTAATTTTTTGTTGTTTCTTCGTGCGGTGTGCACACGTTTTCCACTATGCAGCCAAACCAGCTAGCCCACCTTTCCGTGATATTGCGGCTCAGTCGCGCAAAGGAGCATGAAGCGGTGCCGCTGGCGGGCAGCTGTTTCGCTCGGGCAGCAACTGCGATCAAAAGGGCACGGTCGCGCGCTGTCTCGAGTGAGATGAGTAGCTGGCTCACGCCCTTGTACGTGCTGTGTGCTCTCACCGCTTGCTTCGCATTGAAGCGAGATATCGCGCGGAAACAGCTTGGTTCCTGGAGCGGCCATGCTCCCTTATGCCAGCGTTTTGTCACCGAAGTAGGCAAGACCACCTCCTTCAGCAAGACAAGTGTTTCACTTGAAGAGTGCCAACGCCACTTATTGCCAAGTCGCGGCTCGTGGCCGTTCCACTTGTTGGCTCGTTGCATTCACGTTCCATTCGTAACACTTACCCTTTGTTTCTTTTAACACGAAAGTGTTTTATGCCGGGGTCCACCACGGCTCCACTGACGTATTTCCGTCACGGATATGACGTTGTAAATATAAAGACTAACACTGGGCAAAAAAAAAACACAAGAAAAATCTGTCACCGGGAATCGAACTTACGACCCCTCGGTCCGCAGCGCGCAGCGCGAAACGATTCGCCCACGGTCGGCACGTTTTTCGCAGTGCTAACGGCGAGCTATTTACATACACCATTTGTCGGTGGCTGTACTCCGAGATTGGCGTTACAGCGTGTTTTCGTTATCACTTGCGAGATGGCGCGAAGGGCTCGAAAATCGTAAGAAGAATGAGCTTTAAAGTCGTCGCCGTTGCGACGAGCGCCCGCCTCTACATGGTGTGATCACTCGTGTGTGCGTTTTATCTCGTGATCGCGGTCGTTCGTACGTCTTGCATTGAGAGCACGAAGGTCACTTGGCTCACTGCAGCGGCCGCTTTTGCGAAAGGAGCGCGGTGCTCAAGCAGAAATAAGTTACAAAGGTGACAGTTCGCTCTCCTCCTGTGTATGTTTGTTCCGTGCGTCCTTTCCCTTGAGCAGCGCGTTGCAAGTTTCGAGCTGCTTGCCGTTCTTCGAGTGACATTACAATTTGTTGCTGTAGCATTCATTCCTTCGCCCTTGGGGCGAAATAATGCACAACAAACGCTCAACTGCGTCTGTGAAGACACGTTCATTTTCGTTCTATACCGATTCCTATGACAGAGGGATCAGCCATGTTTTTCACCGCACGTTTCGTCACTGTTCTTTAGACGAAGACTTCAGCTCTTCCTCCCAGTACGTATCGTAACGCATTTATCGTCGACATAATGCAGCCGTTCCTTTTTGTGGACACTTCTACTTTCCATAACTCCTTAAGTACGGAGGTTTTTAGGGGCCCTGGCTGACGTATGCTGTCATCTGATGTCATCGCTTGGTGTCACGCAGGCAAACCGTAGATAGCATGGCGACATTGAGCATAACCGTTTATCGTATGGTATAGAATGAGGGTGGTAAAGGAATGTTAGGGTGAGAAGGAGTGATGTGAGGATGAGGTGGAGGGGAGAGGGTAAAACATATCATAGGCATGTATGGTCTCACGCAGGCAAAATCATGTATAGCAGCATAGCCATGTGTAGCTTAGTAGAGCGGCGGGGCGGCAGCGGAAAGTGAGGAAGAGGAGCAATGTGTGGGCGTGTATGAGGTAAACGAGGATAGAGAGAGTAAAGCATAGCATATTCCTGTGCAGTCACATTTACGAAAACGTCGCCACGAAGTACTACACACTCACGGAGGGACACACGAAACAGAAGCGCCGGACTCTCAAGTGATCTTTTATTTGCATATGCAAAACATATGAGTGAAGCATGAAACATGGACATTGAATTGAGGGTGAGGATTGATGTGACGGAAAAGAGGACGAAAGGGTAATGCATAGCATAGCCGTGTACTGTGCAGCATAGCAAGGGGTTATGAAAGGGTAGTCAGGATTAAGAGTGATATGAGAGTGTGGAGGAGGGAAAGGAGGCGGGGAGACGGCGCCACTGCATCGCAGATGGTCATGTCCCTCTGCGGACGCCAAGGTAGCGGCACATTCGCAACACCAGAGCTTGCTTGCCTGTAAAAGCCATCGTCACTGAAGGGCAGGCGAATCACTGCTCCACACTTTCTACAGCTTCACGTTGAGTGCAATTGCATATATTTTTTCTCCTAGATTTGTGAGCATTGGAATCACCTTGCTGCTCTCATTGAAGACATTACCGATCATCAACGTTTCTGGAGCACATGAACAGCAACTAATTAGCTTACATTATGTTTCTTTGTTCTTTGTTTTCTTATGTTTACTTTTCTCGTATAAGTGTTTGATACCACTCTGCTCTTGCAATTCTTTGGCCCTGAGGGTACAATAAATGAAATGAAATGTTGGCCGATGTGACGGTGGCGGATTTTCTCTGAATAGACATGGATCGCGCGTTCACCAAGGGCGCTCTGCAGATATCTGTATTCCTTTAGGCATTGCAGCATGGTGGCAGGTTGCGGTCTGGTGGCAGTTGGCGACGAAAGGACAGTGTCGCTGCTTGCCGTCATTCGCGTGACCTTCCAAATTGTTGCTGGCGCATTCATTGCTTCGCCCTTGCGGTGAAACTGTGACTTTATATGTTTGTGTGGAACAACTGAAACGTTTAAACTACGTAAGCTGTTTTTATTTATTTTGTGTAGACCCCCTTATTGATATTCTGCAAACGTCTCGCCTAAATGTACGTGCTGTCTTATCAATTGTTTTTGATTGTTATCGCAGCTTCAGGAAGTCTTCAAGACGTACAACCACCCAAAGCACGGCTTGGCCGTCTACGATGTCGATTACGACCAGTACAACACCACATGCGGGACCCCAGCATTCCACAGGCTGCTGCAAATTGTCCGTTTCATGAACATGTAGAAGTGCAGATGCTCGGCAGTGTTTTTTATCCCTGTCGCTTTAAGACATTTTCGTTTCTACGTCAAAGGCGTGCAAAGCATTTTCTCTTATTCGTGATTTTTCGGATGGTTTCGCTACATAAGTTACTTTTATACGGTGGTAAAGAAGCCGCCTATAAGGTGTAAAAACACTTTTGCGCTCAAAAGGCAGGAAGAAAGCAAAAGGGAGTTTACCGAGCAAGATCCTCATTGGAAGTTTTCTGCACTAGCAGAGGCAGAGGTACGTAGTAAATGTGGCAGAGTCTGTGTGGCTTTACTTTCTTCCCAAGAGAGCGTCCTCGTAAAGCGTAATAAATCAGAAATGCTATACCATTAAGCCTTCTTCACAACTTTATTAGTGGGTATTCATCATAAAACAAGGTAAGGCATGCAAACAAGGGTGCAAGCAAACAAAAAATGGCGTTAACTCATTTCATTAACACTCACAGCCACGTGGATTTCCCAAGCTTAGGTAACTATTCCGGCTGTTCGAGTGCCTTCATCAAGGTAACTTCTTGAATCAATCTGTTGCAATGGTGGTAAGTGTGTTGCGGGTGTCGAGGGTATAACCGGACTTACATGACCAGCATTTACTTCGACTTGATGAACAACAAGTTGCGTAGTTCTCTCACTTGGCGTTTGTCAGCCCCCTGTATCGAACATAGGGAACCAGCACACATAGCACTTTAAGTGTAAGGCTACTGTGCCGTTTTAATTTTTTCTACACCGTAGCTGCCGGAGCATAGTCTTCCTTGCTGCATCACTGAACTGTAGCCGGGGACTTGCCATACGGTATTCGATACCTTAAATGTGGTTGTTGAGCAACTTTCACTAGCAGGTTTGCTAACTTGTGATTCTTCTAGGACATGGTGTGTTTAAGTTCATAAGCGTCTCGCACGACGCCGTCATTCAGGTAATCTGTCTCAAGCTGAAATCCTGGGCTGCAGAAGATTATGCTCGTCGCTTCATCTGCGCTGTCTTTCCGAGCACCCAATTGCTGCCCTGTAATGTCAAGCTTCGCAGCAGCTTTAAAGCTAGAGCTACTAAGAAGCGCTTGCTCAGATCAGCATCTGTCCGCCCTAAGAACTAGCACACCGGAGCTTCTGCCCGCGGACAGAACTACGCGTAGAACAACACATTTTAACGCAGGATATATATCGGTTTATAGACAAAGTTCCCTACCAGAGATGTCTCTCGTCAACGCCATCATTGTCTCTCTCACACGTGTCGCGACATCTAGCAACGGCGCTTCACACCAATCTTTGTGTCTCTTTGCTTCGTGGCTCAAAGATGTCGCCAGCGCCGAGGTTTTGCTGTCGGCGCTCTACAAAAACACCTCGTGGAAGCCCTCCGGGACATTTCTGCAGGTACTTTCGAAAAGAAATATGTTCTTTCCTGCCAAAAGAATAATTTTAGGCGAACAGAAAGCATAAGATAGCCTACACTCGCTGTCTCTTTGCAGAACACCGAGCACCCGCTTCACGCGGTCACCGCGTTGGAGACCCCCGAACCGGCCTTCTTGCGTGAAAGGTAGTCCCTCGCTGAGTGCCAATATGTGAAATATCTCGTCAGAGTAGGCTGCCTGTATAACTAAACGGAGCATAACAGAAAGAAGCCTCAAGCCAGCGATCGCACGGGTTCGCAACGACTGACGATGCCTCGCCATGTATGAGCGTCTGCATGTGTGTTCGTACTGATGGTTTCGCTTTTGCTACGAGCGCGTTTTGGCACCGCGCTGTGCACTTTAGGCCGCAAAATATGAGAATGTGTGAGTACACAAACAAATACTGTTGCGCGGACGCTATCAGAGCAGTTCAAAAACAATTTCGTTACACTTACGGCTTCGGTGCGCATGGCAACTTTGTGATGTGCCGTCCCGACGATTCGGTGTCCTTTTTTAAATGCGAAGCATTTCTTAGCGAACCTCAGGCACTTTGGCCGTTTCTATCTACGTATCTATCTATCTATCTATCTAGCCGCCTACGTCTGGGCGCTCTCCTGGTCGTCTCGATAACTTGTAGTACACCAAAGTTGGCATAGCAGGGGATCAGTTTATGACGAACAAGATTCACTAGTCATGACATGAATAACGCAAACTACCTGTCGCGTACGTCATGAAACCCTTTCTCTCAGCCACGTGTGGCACATACCCGTATACCAGAGCTCATGTTATGCGGGTATGTGCCACAGGAGATACATGGTCTCAACCAACACAGTAACCACGCATACACACATTGACAAACAAGGAAAGCGATAATAATAATAGTTGTTGGGATTTTACATCCCAAAACCACGATATGATTATGAGAGACGTCGTAGCTAAGGGCTTGAGCGATTTTGACCATCGGGTATTCTTCAGTGTGTACGGAGATCGCACAGTACACGGGCATCTAGCATTTTGTCTACATCGAAATGTGACCGCCGCGGCCGGTATCGAACCCGCGACCTTCGTGTCAGCAGCCGAGCACCGTAGCCGCTACACCACCGCGGCGGACGCAAGGAAAGTGAAGAAGCCGAAGACAGAACACTCCTGGAAGACGCTCAACTACCATCCTCTCATCCACGTGGTGTGCAATGTAGACCACGGTGATTACGCATAAACCGGAGTCAGTGCTTCCTACAACAAATCTGCTGAGAGAACCAGGCTTCCCATCATTACCGGTGACTTCAAGATTCATCAAGACCCAAAACGCTTGGCCCTTAACTGCATGAAAGACGGCTTGGGTGTCGACAGGGCATCAAGAGACCTCGCTGCCACGTCCAGGACAGGAGGCATCATAGATCATTTCATTGTAAGAGGCATCCCGGATTTCCACCTGCTTCACTATACCTTGCACTTCACTGCACTTAGACTCCCCATTGCCGCAATCACGAACGGATCCGATTAAGACGTCCGGTCCACGGTCCAGCTGCTAGTGCTCACTAATCACGGTGGTGATGGCCTTGATCAAGAACTGTCAAGAACCCCTTCTTCACATACACACGGGTTCATGAAACGTGCGTGCGTTCTCCGTGATAACGGACAAGTATAAGCATAACAACTGTAACTGTGACTGTAACGTATGTGCAGTGCGCTTGCGCGTGTCACTGGGCTGTGTATATATCTAGGGAAACTTTTCTGAATGAAGCTTAGTTGCGAGTAACGCTTGTCCTGTGCATCTGTGTTCCTTCTTTATCCTGTTCGGATTCGCGCTATCCAGTATTAAAGAATATAAGCACTACATATCAGCTTACCACGTCAGGTGTTGGTAACACCCACGTTGCTGTTGGCATCGTTACGCAACTGTAAACAACTGGTTATACAATACATATGTTACTCTTCAACATATGAGTGTGCGTATACCACTTCCACATTTCCCTAGTGCCATTTCGTAACGTTTCGCTTTATGCGAAAAATTATACCACAGTCACCATCCCGCGCATGCTTCGCATAACATCGATTCCCACGGTGCGTGGGATCTGCCGATTGTTTTTTTGGTATAAATTCGTGTACGTTTCAATGTCTTTTGACAAGCTGTCTCGCACTGCGTATTGATCGGCCTTCTCAGCGGGCAAATGCCGCTGCTTCTGTTTCTTTATTCAGTGCATTCGTTTCGTTTGGTGCTCACGCAAAACGTGAGCAAATGCGACGCCTCTTTTTCATGCTCCTTATTTATCGTTCCATTTGCATTCCAGTGAACTTGCCGCTCTCTGTCATCAACAAATTCATAGACCAAAACTTCACCACTTCGAGATTGCTGGTGGAAGGAGAAGTAGTCTAGCAGACCGAGCATGGTAGTAGCATGCAACGTCAAGGAAATGAAAGAAAATACAGTAACGTTCGCCGGACTTGTTCTGCAAACGTCGGCTGTGAACTAGGACCCACGTGAACTTGAAATAGCGGTGAATAAAATAGAAGTTATTGCAGCAACCAGCAGCCGCAAAACAAGATAGTAAATATTTGACGACTACCCCAGCAATTTTGGCAGCAGTGTCGTGTTTAACGCCAAGAGGGTGGCATCTTTCCCACGTAAATAAATGAGGCTCCAAGAAAATACATGGGGTTGGAGAGGCCCAACGTCAGTTTGAGAGTAACACAAATAAATTTGGGACATAGTGATCGCGTCAGTGGAACGCAAGCTTGACTGAAAGAATGTTATTGCCAACATAAATGCAGCTCACAGCCACAGGATTTGACTATCTCGTTATGTACGTCCACCAGCAAACGTCGCGTAGCTTATGAAGGCGAAAGCCAGATGCCTCTTCAAACGGGAAGATTGACCGTCGCGGCGTCAAGACGTGTGACGCAAAAAATAGTCACGTGATGAGGTCAACATATGGCTTCATCATGACTTCACAGACCTCCTAAATTTGTAACTTCACTATGGAGTTATCATATGACGTCACAGATCGCCAAAATATGTAGCGTAATTATGACGTCACATAGCGTGACGGCACATGATGACGTATTCAACGTCATGGTCGCTTTGCATTGCCTCCGTGATCGGTTACGGAAGCCGTGCAAAACCGCATTAGGTGCAGAACGCTTTTGGAGGGGGGCGCGGGAGGATCAATACATTAGACTGACAAGAAGAAGATGGCTTTCGCCTTCTAGTCGTCTTTGGCGAATGCATAAGGGACCCTGTGAGTTTTTGAATTCAACGTATCTAAACAATGACTTGCGCAGCTGCAGCCGATTTTGTGGATGCTGAGCACGGGGCGGACGACCAAGAGGTCCCACGGGAGGGTTCTCAGACGGTATCGCACGTGGTAAAAGGTAGCGCCTTATCCATTCTGTGGCAGATAAGCATAATTTGCCGGCGGGAAGCGCGCGTGAGCCATCGTCTCAGTGCGCGCTGTCTGCTACTCACCGAACAACGCAGGCCCGACGCAGTAATGAAAGTCTTCGTCGCGAAAGTGCTTGTTGCGCTTAAGACTCGTAGCCGATGGCTACTTGCCGGTTCTTAGCTTTACAACCCATGCTTCACGCAGTTTCTTGTCCCGCGGTTACCGGTGCAGGCGGACACTGGGCTCCGTTGCGTAAGCCCGGCACTGCGGCACCGAGCAGTAGAACCCCATGTTCGTCGCCTTCGGAGGCAGCCACTCTATTAAAATGGTTTCAGTTGAGCAGAAAATGCGAGAAAACTTCCGTATTTGAACAGACCGCAGCGCATGTGGTACTTGAAACTCGTTTTCAAAGCACGCGGCAGCGCTCCACAAGCAGCCGACAAGGCCGCTGAGATCACGTGATCCTGCCAAGCACGTCACGCCGACGGTGGCGCCGGCGTTTCCAGTGGTGGGCCTCGAGGCCAATGGGACGGACGCGTGTCGTTCGCTCGGAGGAAGAGCGGCAACTGAAGGAGCGCCAACGCGTCCAGTAGCGCTGATGGGCGCGAAAACGACGTGACGCCGCTGCCACAGATTGTGCCACCGCAGCCGCTGCTTCCACCATAGCTTCGCTGCCTTCTCTGTTCACAGTAGGGGAGGGGCTTCGCATTTCTTTAGCACCTTGCGTACCCGAACAGTTCTCTCGGTACCAAAAGGGATTTGTGCGCCCAAAGGTGCTGCGTCGGTGGCAATACAACGTGCGTTAGACGTTAACGAGCTGGTGTATTGGCCTCAACTGCAAAGGCACAGAATCTCGCAGCTGCAACGAAGTCTCGTTGCTGTCGCAGTGGGTGAGAATCGCCAAGTCTCCAGAAGGAGTTGAAGTAGACCACGACGCTCTTTGATAGAGCTTAATTGAAAAGAGGTAAGATAAGTCTCGAGAATAGCAGGAGGAGAGCCTACGCGCTCTCGAACATGAGCGTCCCTGTGTGCACTGTATCGGAAATGCCAATTTCGGCCTTTAAGTGACCATCTTACATATATATATATAATTATTTTTACAATACATGACATGATTACAATGACCCTGGCCCTCACAGCCAATGACCCTGACAGGTTTTAGACATCTAAACAATGGAGCTTCTACCCTAATACTCTACCCCTTAATATACTTATTGTTCTAATACTCTTATACTTAATACTCTAATATAATGTGCAAGCAATTTCGGCATCAAAGTGTGGGAGAAACAAATCGAGCTAAGGTGCCAATATTGCGTAGCATATTTTGTGGGCGAAAAATTTCTCAATATCTACTACTGTAAAAAGCCTCCTCTCTCTTTCCTTTCCATTGTTACCGGATAAGCGTGCAGCGCACCTCAACCAAGGCAGCAGAGATCGGAGATCGCATGTACTTTGTGCGAACTTTGAACCACTGATTTGAATGGCGGTCCGCAGCGTACGCATAGGCTCTTTCACCGGCAGCAATAACAGACGTGCCAGGAACACATTTTTGCGCTAAACGATTATGCCACGCTTTATAATTCTGACCTAATCAATCAATCCAATTTATTTGGCTTTTATTACAGCGTCTGCTACATAACGAACGCGAGGACAAGAAAAAAAGCCGTTATCTAGCAGCTTGACATGGTCCTTGCCCATATACTTGACACACAAAACAGCCTACATTGCACAAGTGAGCATTCTTTAGTTATCCTATGTAGCACTAGCACTTTTACACACGAAAAATAAAAACAGAGGCAAGATTAGTAATGGCCTATGCAGGCGAGTAAATACATCGAAATTATATGTGACATTTATGCGAATGTACAAAATTTGCCCAACGAAAGCAGAAATAACTTGCACTTTCAAATTACTGAAATACATAAATATTTTCACAATACAATATTTATATACAGCATAAAGATTATAACATATTTACGCAACATACATGGGGATAATTTTGTTATTTATAACGACAACATAAGCCCTCAACAGTACATAAATTACACCTACAATTTCACTTAAGAGGACTGATATATTTAGAATATTGTGCATAACAGGCAATTAGTCAAAAATTTTATGTAGATTAGCTTTACACACACTACTGGTTTTAAATGAATCAGTCAATGATATGGATAGTAACGCTGCATCTACAAACCGAACATACAACTTCGATCCACTTCTGATTGATGAGGCCAAGTTTCGGATGTCCTTTCCGACAAAGACACCAAGATGACCATGCTCTAAAGCTACGCATATATTTAGGAGTGCATTCAGACAGGCTACTCCGCTGATCATTTTTCGCTGCCATCCGCATTAAAAAGTACAGTAAATCTGCTTAATTCAAGACTTCATGGGACCAGAAAAATGTTCGAATTAACCGAATTATCGCAAGTATCAATAAAAGAGTGAACAAATGTCTATTCGTCAATGCACTCTCATTTTCTCGATGGATACGTAATCCTGTACTTTGCGTAAGACCAGTGTAAAAGCCGCTATTTTCGCCACTCGCTCAGCGCGCTCCGAGAATCGCCCGAATTAACCAGAATGCTGCTAAATATGACCGAATTAACGAGAGTTTGATGCCATGGCATAATGCATAGGCTTGTCAGGACCAGAGAACGCGTCAGAATTATCCGATTTTCCTAATTAACGGGTTCAGAATGAATGAGCATTTACTGTGTTCCCTAGACCAGGCAACACGTTCACGGAGGCGGTCCCGGCACGTGGGAGGCTGCGCTCTAGGGCGCGTCCCGCAGGACCTCAATAAAGTTGTTTCAATCAATCGCGGCTCTTCCTCCACACGTCCTGCTTACGGAGTTCTTTGCCCTTGTCTGCTTCGGGCCTAGATGTTTGCATAAGCCTGCACATACTCAAGCGGCGGGCATCTCTGAGGCCCCGACGAACCGCGGCTTCATTTGAGCCGGGCCCGATAGGTGTCGCAGGGATACCGTTGATAATGCTGAATGCCACGCCTCCAGTTATTGTAACGGCCGTTTCGGAGGCTAATCTTAGTTCCATCTTCACTTGTTCTTGGCTCAGTAGGTGTCACCGCGGCAGTGAGCTCTGATTATAAAGTGGAAAATGACGTCATAGTTTATCCATAGACCACTGTATTCAATTATGTTCGTACATTTTGGTTGATAAAGATTATAAAGCATATTTGTGTGAGTTCACTTGCATGTTCTTGAAGGTAAGATGTATCTAGAACCTTTGTGACGTAGTATTTTTCAACAGAGATATGCATGCGAGATGCCCACCTGCATACTGATTTCATCAGCGGAGTATAGACGATTATAGATGGGATTTCTGGGTACTAGGCGAGCTTACGATAACTTGGATCGCGAAATGCTATAGAAAATTCTGAAAAGCACTATGAAAGAATGAGTGCCTTGAGGTCGACTTCGTGCGACTGCTCAAAGAGATATACTGTGACCGGCTAAAGACTGTTTGGGAAAGAGCGAAAGGAAAAATCCGTGATACATTTCTATTGGTGGAGGCGGATTGCCAGCGAAGCTGTGTATCACACGATAAATGGTTGACGCACAATTTTATGAAAGGTGCACAAACCGTAGAGTGATGTAATTTAGCGTCTACACGCTCCTTTAAAACACTTCCACTTCTATTGGCGTGGGCCAGAAGTTAAAGGGACTGTCTACCGTCCTTCATCGCTTTTCTGTTTAGTACCGCAGTAGAAAGCGTACCGTCTGAAGTGTCCGAACTTGCAGCGGTTTCTCTGGAAAGTGAGTAGAAATTTTTAAAACAGAATTTTTCGATCTGCGTCCGGTCTTCTTCCAATGGCGTGAAACATGCCCACAAAACTAGTTGGTGGACGCGATGACGATTGTAGTGCCGGTAAAAATTAAAACCGAAGGCACATGTGATTTCTATAGCATTAAATTATTTTCGCTGATCACGAATGTAATGAATGTAACAGTCTTTCAGCGCGCTAGCGGTTAAATGAAGCATTATTATACGATTAGAGAACACTTATTTTGCTGTAATCGCAGTCTATGTATTTATTTTAGCACTGCTGCCACAATCCAAGCCACGTTTAGCCATCAAAAAGATAAGATAATACACGTCTTCACAGCACAGCACAGCACAGCACATGTGAGACATCCTAACAACAATACAGCGGCACAGTACGACCAGCGCGGAGGGCCGCATGACATAGCGCATGAGTTGAAGCAGAAGAAATCGAAGACGGCGCCGCAAGCAGCGCCACGACGCGCCTTTATGAATGCGTGAAATAAAAGCAAAAATTACTCTCTGATGCAATTGAAAGCTGCCTCAAGGGCGTAAAATACACCTTCAAGTTATACATGTTTGTTTTTAAGCAAAATGAGTTTACCTGCGAGGATGTCTTGTCCTACCAGTAGATTGACCACATCTCTGTTGCCTTACGCTAGCGGTCATTCTTTCACGATTTTCAACATGAAATTAAAAATATAATTACTTTTTTTATGGGGCAGAAACATGCTCGTCGCCGCCGTTGTGACGAACGATCCTCTCATTTGCACCAAAGAAATTCCGAGTGGTAGACAGTCCTTCTAGGCGCGCAGGTTTACCTCTTTATTGATGTGCTTTGTTTGTTTTTTTTTTGTGAACGTATTCATTTATCTGTTAATTTAAATTTTTGCTGACGCAGTTATTTTTAAATACTGTTTTTGTGTTTATTTTGTGGCCATCCAGTGTTCAGTAGTGGAGTTTCTCAAAACATCTCTCACACGTGCCTGCTATGGGTTTTCTTTTATTTATTTATTTATTTATTCATTTTTTATTGAATGCTTAATACCCGCCGGGCCAAAGACATTACGGAGGGTGGTGAAACATGATTTTCTTTACTCATACCATGTTAGCTAAAACATGAGTTAGTAACTGAGGTAACTGTTCGCAGAGTTACGAATGACCCAGTTACACTGCGGCTTCGCTCTGAAAATAAGTGGGAATTCACCAAGGACTGAAGCAAGCATGCGCTCTATGTACATTATTGTTCAAGCTTTCCATTGGTAGTACATAACGGCTATCGGAGAGCAGTGACATCGGATTTGACAAGCGTTGCACGCGTCATAGATTAATGGTATAAGAGATGATTTATGGAGTGAGCGAAGCGTAGGTTTACTGGCGCACTGTGTAAGAAACGTACGGGAACTCGCAACCGCTTGCGGCAATATGGCCAGGTGCCTAGGCCTAAGTTTTAAGATAACAAAATTCGCGATTTAAATGTCGGTTCATAGAGGTGCATTCGTGTGATTTCAACCCATCAGTAAGCCACAACCGCAATGACACAGAGGAAACAGAAGTATGCTCATCCCTAAAAGGAAAACGTACCGGCGTGACAGGAAGAGATGCAGCAGTTCGTAAATGCTCTTCTGTTCGAATTCTTTTTCCATCGCGTTCTTATCTTGGAGGTGGAGAAAAGACGCTGGTGGCGTCCTTGATTGTATCATGATTTTCTCTAGTGTATTTTTATTACCAGCTATGTTCAAAGCGCTTGGAACGAAACTGGAACATCGGAGAGGTGCCGCACTGTTTGTATTTATTTTTACCGCGATAGCACATTAGAATCCACCATCTAAGGATAAAGGCAAAACAAAATGCACCAGTTACCCGCCACGGCGGTGTAGTGGTTATGTGCTCGACTGCTGACCCGCTGCTCGCGGGATCGAATCCTGGCCGCGGCGGCCGCATTTTCGATGGAGGCGAAAATTCTAGGGGCCCGTGTACTTAGATTTAGGTGCAGGATAAAGAACCCCACGTGGTCAAAATTTCCGGAGCCCTACACTACGGCGTCTCTCGTAATCATATCGTGGTTTTGCGACGTTAAACCTCAACAGTTATTATTATTAATATGAAACGCACCATTAATAACACACACATCAGTTTGGGGTTATACTCAGTATGAGATGGTGCCAGATATAAGGATATGAGCAGTAGTGCCGACGTTAACGCCTGCGAGTGTAGTCCTGTGTTTCAAAATTGGAAATTTCAGCTTGTTCCACGTTTGCAACAGGTCAATGGGACAATTTGAAAGGGGGGCCAGCAGAAAAAGACACAACTGAGGCAAGACAATTGTATGAATGTTCAGCTTGATATGAAATGGTAGGAGAGCGCAGCAAAAATAGTTTTTGCGAAATACGTAAACATATGTATAGCAAAAACTGACGGCTAGAGCGCAGAACATACATGAGCGGAAAAGGGTGTGCGTTGTGATTGTGGATTGTGTGTACAATATGGGTGTCCAAAGTTAAAGGATAAAAAAAAAATCCGTAGCCATATACAGGCAATGGAATGTGTAAATACAAATCGATGTGCCATATGGGTGTTACGCAAAGATGGAGAATCAGATGCTGAGGAGGACACAAATCGACCATTGTTACTTACGCACGTGGCAAAAATTAAAAAAAAAGCTGTAAAGAGAACAGTTGTACGATAGAAGGATTGAAAGCTGGGCTAGTCGGTATACTTGAACATTTTTTAAACAGTGTTATCTGAACGATAACAGGCTGTCTTCCTGAAGTGATAAGCATACTGCGTTATATATTCGAAGCAGGAATGGGAATGCACCTGGTGCAAGAGAAATAGGTTTCTTGTAGCGTCATTTCAGATTCACGTAAAGAACCTCCCATTTTCATCACACTTTTTCCCGTCGCGCTCTGTTCCATTATATACCATGTATTGATGAATAGAATACGCAAACACAAGGAAAATGATTTTCGCCTTTTCATTGGTAACGTCGACGACACGTCTTGGTTTCCGCTTTATAGGAAGTCGTCTCCACCGAATTCATCATACAGCATTCAGACGGACATTCAACGACCATAATACTGGAAACTGGCGACGTTCCATTCAACATTGCTTGGTCTGAAAATACTCTTTTTGGTGGCGTCAAACGATGTCCTAATAATATCTCCAACAAGCACCGTTGTCATCAGTCATTTGTTCTTTTTTTTACAACTGACATATTATTTTAGGTGTGGATCCCTGTGATACTCCCAGTCTGTCTTGCATTTCGTACAACACTCCTTTGGCATTAATATTTATTTATTTTTTAATCTGGCATTCTTCCGTCAGATAAAGGGTGCAGGATGGAAAATACTGTTAATGTTTATGTGCGCTACATTGAGCTGCAATTGCGTTAATCAATTGATGGAGGCCGTACATGTATTAGTGCGCACACGTCTTAGTATGTGCTTATTCATATGCTACTCTCTGATCTACCAACATATTTCTCAAATGGGTATTCAATTATCTTGTGTGCTGGCGGGTTATATGCGCACTTACTGTCACTACGGCAACTAAATGACGCCGTGCACTCGAATCTTACTCAAGTTAACGAACCGTCCAGGGCTGCTATTAGCGATCCAAATTAATTGTGCCCAGAACCTCGATCGAAAAGACGTACTATTTTTGTGATGCAGATTCAACAGAGCTAGGACTCGCTATGGTAGCGCCATCTTGCGCAGACAGTTCCCATTCACTGTTCGTAGCGCTAAATACGGCAATGATTGTGTTCCCATTCACCGCAGGAAAGAGCCTCGGCGCAGCGATCTCTTTGGCGAGAGCCGAATATAGAAGGTGGTTGAATGTATACTGAGCTGGTGGAAGCGAACAGTCTTTGCTCTCGGAATAGTTGCGCATTCAGAGCTCCCACTCAATAGAATGCCTGTGGGGTGTGTGGCTAATACGCCACGACCAGCGATAGGGTATTAAGTGTGGCGAATGCACTTGAGTGCGTCACTTCGTTCATTTCATGGAAACCCATGAAAATAGCTGCACGCATTGACAAGGAGGCACACAAACGTAATAGAAATAAATTAAAGGTGGCGTCACCGTCAAGCTGTCATAGGGTTCAGCCTAATCTCAAATGGTGAGCCACTCGTGTCGCTATATATGGTGCGGGCATCGTGGGCTACAAAATCAACAGAATACGTACGATTTCTTAGAATCCAGCATGGATTATTCTAATTCTGGTATAGCATAAACGCATATGAAGACACAGGCTGCAAGCATCGATTGGTCCAGTGCATGAATTGAAGCTAAACTATACAGTAGGTGCACTCCGTGTTATGAATTGGATACACGTAACAAGTGCGCAGTTGTAAGTAAACACACGTAGTGACTGACAAGTCAATCAAGCATTATCTTCGCGCGATTTCTTTATGGGGTATGTCCCACTCTTTTCTTTTCCCCTTTCCTGAATGTTTCACATGCGCTGCTTCGTTTCTTACAGAGCAGATATCTGTGGCTAGCCTTAACGTCCGCGGTGTTCGCAGAAACATCCTAGCGGGCATGTGCCACAGAAATCGGGGAAGCCAGCTGTTCTGGGTAATATGACTAAGTCGTCGCAAGTTGCCTAATTTTAACGCGCAAACATTAACCCGTTGGCTCTCTTGGTTTATTTCTCCTGCTTGGATGAATGAAACGGCTAGGAGGGAGCGTGCGAAACGCGATTACAATCTATTGCGTCGGCCCAACACGTGATGAAAAACGTCACAACGCGTTAGGTTTTAGAATTCTAGGTTTCATCCTCAGTGCGACCCTCCTCCGTGAGATGCCCCAACAAGGGCGATTCGATAATAAACTACCGGAAACCAAGCCCCGAGATCTCGCCAAATCTCATTTCTTGCGTTATCTCGACGCAAAAAGACGCGCGTTGGACCAAGACTGCTGCCATCACGCGGTGCTCGCTTTCTAATATTGGCTACTTCACGTAATTCTTCCTGCTAAGCTTTTTCTTCCTCCTTCATTACAACAGACAAGTGCTTATTTGTGCTTCGCATTAGTTGAGGCTCCCCAACTACACTTAGCTCTTCGCTAAATCAAGTCAGTGTTGAGAGAACGGGCTCTGCGTCCACCATAAAATCCTATTTACCGCTCAGATCCTCCGGAGCAACCAAAGAATCTGGCTTGCGGTGCTGGCGGCGCACGTCCCCAGTTCTTCATTTCCGGTTCCTGCACTTGGCGTCTCTGTTCACGCTTTCGCCGCCTACACGTCGTCCATTGTTTTGTTTGCCAGTTGTTATTCCTGCTTTTTGCTGCAACTCAAAACAAAACAGCAAATATAACTAATGACGTTTGTTGACAGGCCACATTGCTTTGGATACTTACTTCCGGGATGTCGAGCGAGGAAACTCAATTTCCTGAGAACTGATCTTCTAGAAATTTCTTTTTCGTTTTCACAGAGCGTTCCGTATGCTTGTCATTTTAATTACAAAAACTTTACTCAATGCTTCACACGTCCGTGCAGAAAGTTCCTGGAATGAATATGACGCGTCTTAATGTCAGATTATGGTTGTGATAATATTTACTTGATAACGACGCACAGAAAGCGAGGGAAGAGAACATAAAACAGATCTGATACTCACGTTTGCGTTTTCAAAAAGACGCCTAACTTTTGGGAGGTGCATACGTCGTACAAATTTTGTACACCATCATCATACGTGTGTGTATTTATGCGATAAGAACAATATATGACTATATTCCCCCAACAGGAAGATAAGATTGTGCTATTATACGTGTGCATTTATTAGCTTCCCCTTACCACACACCATCCAATTTTGGAATGCGCAGTGTAATCTATCTATCTCCTTACTATCTGAAATTACCCTTTATGCACTGGGCTGCACACATGCAGTTTTTTCGCACGTGCGTCTGCGCTCTGATTATGCTGCAATTTTCTCGAAGTTAAGGGACTGGTATGCCCTGCGTTTCTACCATCAGTGCCTCAAGTGTGGTGCGGCTACGTTTTGCTTAGTCCGCTTTCATCAGCTCAAAGTCTTGAGAACATTCCGTGTTTAATATTAAGAGATCAAAACATAATATGATATTTATAGCATTATTATGCACAACGGAAACTTACTGCCCGCACCATGCAGTTGGATCTGCTCTGTTACAAATAAAGAGGACTTATACACCTCAAAGCGGTGATTACCTATTGAGCGAATTTTGAAGTTATGTGGTTGTTGGAATAGAGAGCGCCCACCCCTTGCGCCTCGCTCCTCAGCTCGCGCGTAGTGCCGGCCCAGTGCGGCTCGATGGCCAGGAACCACCGTTAAACTGAAACGGAGCGGCCATGGCCACCACCAGGGTTGCCACTGACTTTAGAGTAAATGTCGCCAAACGACGAGCAAACAGTCGCCAAAAGTCGCCACTTTTTTTTACAGATTTCGCCAAAGAAGTCGCCATTCTAGATATGTGCGGAATAACTAGTAATAAAAATTTCCACTCACGTATAGCCCCGTATAATACAGTACCATCCAAGACCCTTAAATTATATTAACGTTTCTCAATGCCACTCGTATCGCCCGCTTCACCATGGCAGTTCATGGTGCTGCTTCCCCGACTAGCCGCAAGATGTGCGTGGTGGCGCAAGGGTGAATGAATGAAACGCTCATGATATCCTTCCATCCCTGTCCGCTCGTTTCAAGGGTAAAAGTGTGCTGAACCTTAAGCGAAAACCGTGAAAGCGTTGTTTGTAGACAGCTTTACGTACCCTCATATGAATTAAAATGATTAAAAGGTTTATTGAAGGCAACTCGAGAGAATTCTTACAGGAACCGATCATTAGTGAGTGTTACACCTTTTCAGTGTGAACCGGACGCCACCGACCTCTTCATATAGCCACTTATAATATCTACACGTGTCAATCCAATGCGTTAAATAATGAACAGACAGACAATGTAAAATGTTATATACCAATTGTTTTCATTGCACACGCTCACCGAGAGCAGTGGAAAATGCCTCAATAAATATTTCTTTATCGCACAAATAGCCGCGTATCCGCCTCTCTTCGCTATTCCAAAGCTGTCTTTACGAGCTGAGTTGGGGGTACTGCAACAGTGAATAAGTCGCCAAGCTATTCAGAACACTAATAAGTCACCAAACTATTCAGAGCACGCGGCCAACCCGTCGTCTAGCTCCTTCAGAAGCGGAACTTTACAGAAGCTTAAAGCACCTATATCCATAAACTTATAGTCATACACTGCCCCCTCGCGGTTTGCAAGGCAGTCCGCTGACCTAAATTTTGCTGGAATGTCGCTGGGGGACGTTCCAGTACAACCTGCATCTAGATGAATTGAGGAGATACACACGAGTTACGGGACGGACATACCGAATGACGCTTAATGCGCACATTCTACTCAGGGGTCTAAAACCAAGAAAAATACAGAGAATGTTGCCGCTCATTCGTTGGGAAGACACTGGGCTCAGGATGCATAACTCAGTGGAGACCTAAGCCGAAAATCGCCAACAGTTCGCCATGTCGCCATTCATAATTTTAGGTCGCCATGGGCCTCTCAAATTCGCCAATTTGGCGAAAAGTAGCCACCATTGGCAACCCTGGCCACCACGTCCAATGTCGGGCTAGCATACGTCACTATGTCACGCCTTGCTCATTGGCCGCCAGTGACAACCACCGGGTCCCATCTTCACCTCAGCTCGCTTCTGTCACGCGCTTGGTCACCGCTGGAAGGAGCTCTCTCGTCTGCAACAAGACGTTCACTTAGCTGCCTTAGCAGGCGACTTCTCGTTCGTGCGCTCGGTGGTCCCCTTTATGTGGTAGCCGTAGCGCCGCAAGCAAGCCTACTCGATCGGTCTTGTGGAGCTACCCTGTGCGACCTGCAATCCCGTGACTGTCACACTGTTCTGCATCTCGGGTTAATGAACCCACGTTTGTTGACAACCTGCCTCGAGTCTGCGGCGTGTCCAACAGTCGACGAACCTAGCCGTAGTGTCTTTGCGCCTTATGGAGGTGGAGGAGCGTCGCGTCCTTCCCCGGTCTCTGTCGTAGGGTAAGCCTAGCGCAAACCCATCCCCACATAACTGGTGCCCCACACCGCCGCCACGTTCGCAAAGTGCACTTCTGCATATTTAAATCGGCCGCTTCGGCAGCCCCGCCCAACCAAAATAAGTACACAAAAAATAAATGCTTAAAGGTCGCTCCAAGGCTACGAGCGGTATTCGCTAACACTCCCAGGCTTACATGCATGGAAATACCCAGTAAAATCAACGGGAGAGTGACCGCCGCCGTAGCTCAATTGGTTCAACATCGGATACGTTGTCCGAAGGCTGTAGGTTTGGTCACTACAGGCTTTTGCTTCCAGTTTATTGCCTTTCCACCAAAATGTTAATTAATACGCTACATGCAAAGTGTACAAATAATGTCCTTTATGCTTCCTTGGCGGCACTGGGTATTGGTTTCATGAGGTTATATATACTTGAGAGAGAGAACGCCGTGGAACAGATGAAGAAATAACCACTCTCCAAGAACACGTGCATCGAAAGACGGTTCGGTTGTTAAAAGGGTCATGAACCACCCCTTACGCTTGGCGTAAAAAACACCTTGGAATGAGTCGGACACCTCGCAGGAATATATAGCCAAAACAATTTCTCGACAAGCTCAAGTAGGACCGGAGATATAGCGATCGCTACATATACCTGATGCATTCCCTCTCACCTCGCTTAATTCCGAAAGAGAGGGCAGCGCCGTTCGAGATTCCCCGCCCTGTGCATTAGATCACCTCGCTTCAATGCTGTGTGGTTTCCGCGTAACTTGGCGTGCTGACGGCTGCTGCTGGAAACTCATAGTTCCGGTCGGCTGCTTCTCGCTGCGCGGTCTGGCGCGATGTATCGCGTCTGGCGTCTAGGCGCTGACGCGACCTACTTGTATTGATACTCTCGTCTAATCCACTGTGTTTCCCTTAGTCGCACGCCTATTGGCTCGGAAGCGCGTATGCTTAAAACCTCTGTGTGCGGCTTGTTTTCAATTGTGCGTGTACGTCAGCAGCAGGCATAAGAGCACGTCGATGGGTCCCGCGCTCCGAGCACGGGTTGAACGTACGACACGGGAAATGAGTATCGACCGTTATAGTGACACACTACTAAGGTCTACAACTCGGGAACCGGTGGGTGCCACTGAGCGCGGGAAACAGAGGTTGTATGTTGTACACTGCAAACGTAACTAGCCTAATTGGGCGTTTTAAGAGCTGCAATCCTCCTTAGTACTACCTGCATCTGGGCTAGACATGGGCGCCGGACTCAAAATCACCGGCGGCGGCGCGCCGGGGTTTCCACCTCCGGCGGCGGCGCGTGAACGCCGCGGGGTTCAGAGGACCGGCGGCGGCGCGGCGCGCGAGGGGGGCGGGGGGAGCAGTGAATGCGATAAGTACACGCCGTAATGTTACATGAACGAGGGCTAGCAGCTAACTCTTTTTGCTCCGATCTCACTTAACTCTACAAAACGCTGCTGTATGGCAATACGGCCGATCCCGGGAGAGAAGCGGTTTTCGGTCAGATTGTCGTATCAGTGCTCCGAGCGCGAAGCAGTGAGATCACAGCGCTTACAACGCTCACAGCGCGTAGAAGGTATACGAGCCGTTAGCTGGCGGATGTCTGCCGAAATAGCGCGCGTGCCAGCGCTCTCGACCGCGCCCTTATAGTAAAAGTTCACAGTTACTGCTCGAGTCACGCAGTCCCTCTCCCCAGACATCCCCTGCTGCTCCTTCGCCCAGCAAATGACGGGCGGGGCGTTTCCTTCTGCTTTAGGAGCAATCGATGGCAGGCCTCGCACGCGGGTTGATGTTATTCCGTGTGACGGTGATGGTCAGCTTCATCCCTGCTTTAGCCGTGTTCCTTCCAACGCTCGCGAACTCTTACTCGCGGGTAGAACATACAATGCGCGGAGCGATGTTATCGATTTAGAGTTTATACGGAACATGACGTCAACGGTGAAACCTGTCCTGAGTGTCCTTACAATTGCTAACGCAATAAAAATATACAAAAAACCGTCGAAGCGGGCTCGCCTTTTTCCTGGAGAGCTGCATCGTCTCCGCTGTTAAGAGTGCATCCGTTGAAAGAATCGTATATTCCGGCACCTTTTCCATTGGTTTCGTTCTCGCCTTCGCTACCCTTCTTACAGGGGACATCTTCTCGCCAGCAATTTCTTCATAAAGCACGCGTACAATGTCAGCACTTAGCGTTGAACCTATCATGATTTCGCGCTTGTCGGCTACAGTCTGTTATCTCTGCGCGCGCGATCGCAAACGCACAAAATGGAGCGAAACCAGTTAATCGCGCACGATTGTCGTGCGAGAGAAGCAAGAGCGGGTGGGCGGCTGCATAGCAAAGCAATATGGGAGACAATTCACAACTGTTATTTCTCGTATATGGACCAGTGGAAAGTATGTACCCTGATGACGTCACGTGAATCACTGTTCTGGCATCACGAAATGCACCTAAAGACAAGTAACGCCAAGAGAGAATAACACGCTCGTTGTTTTTGTTTTTTGTTGTATTTTCAGAGGCTGTTTGGGGCCCTTTATAAAAAACAGGGCGTGCAAACTCTGAAGCAGCGGAGTAGGCAAGACACCAGAAACGCCGCTAACAACTGAAAAATCACACAGCGGCGGAACCAAAGGTAGACACACACAAATATTTATCTGCGCATTCCCACGTAAGACGTAACACCTATCAGTCAAGTACGAGTAGTGGTCTACGTGAGAGATAGCTCTTCACTCTCTCGACTTTTTTCTTTTGTCCGTGTTTCCACGTCATGTCTTCTTAACATGAATTCCTACTAAATGGTTCAGCTATATTCTATGTGTGCCATTCTCATTACTTGTGTATTTATTTATCGATTTACTCGAGTAAGATTGAAAGGAAAAGGTGTACTAATGCACCGATATATACATATATATATATATATATATATATATATATATATATATATATATATATATATATATATATATATATATATATTTTTTTTTTATTTATTTATGCACAGTGTACTAGTTCCAAGACACCAAGAATATTTTCACGTGGTCGAGACGTCGACGAAGACAACAGTCGGCACGTCCGAGATGAAACTGTTTATTGGCCGAACTTGTGGCCGAGAAACTGAAAGTCAAACTACAGCAATACACTGCTAACGGCGAACAGAGCGTCGACCGTCGATCAACTGACAAGCGGTCAAGATCGTCGGCTTTTATACAGGCGCTATCGTACATTCCAGCAATATCGCTGGTGGCGGCGTTATCTGTAGACAAAGCTGGAGCATTCGCGTGCGGAGCGCAATCTTAACAAAACGATCCACTACCATCGCGAAGCTTCTCGAACACTGCTTCGCGGACAGCGTCGAGCGTTGATAACCGTCCCTGCCGGCAAAACTCGAATACATCAAAAGACAAAAGTGGGCGTGGCAATATGCTATCCAGCGAGTTGGGTCGTCGCCCTTTAAAGCTGGAGGACGCGGCGGCGTTGTCAGGCAATACACGTGATATTTCTGAAGAAAGAGATAATACAACTTCTGGGGAGCTATTCTCGATGCGTTCATCCAAAGGAGATTTCCACAGTCCATTTCGGCAGAGCGCATTCAGTGATTCGAAAAAACGGTGAGCCGTGATGTCACCTCGCTCTTGACCACGTCGCCGCACCGAACCCGTCAGCACATTCTTAGCGCAAGAAGTGAGTGGACGAAATGCACAGAAACGGGAACTTTTCAAGTCTGATTTTGCGTATGGATGTGTCCCAGATGTTTGACAACGATGCAGGGAATGCGTACCGACCTTACAGCTGAGTGAGACGGGCGGCCGCATTAAACCTAAATCGATGGCTAACACGATCAAAAGACATGTGCACGAAAATCGGATCTCTGAGGGCTGCGTTCGTTGCACAGAAGCGCATTCCGTCCCTATCATTTGTGTCGAGAGTGTTTGAAAGCTTCGTGATATCATGATGGCGCTACAGAACAAGAACCGGAAACAGCCGGCGCGCTTCTCGCCGAGCTCCCGCTATTCAGCGGCCGCTGAAATGGACAGTTCATTACACAGACACATCTAGAAGAGCAACTCTGGCGAAGTGCTGTACTTGATTTCCAGATTCCCCATTCGAATTAAAAGAAAACGCTAACGGCGGCGCGCCGCAATTATTGCGCGGCGGCGGCGGCGCGAGCGGCGTGATCAAAAACAGGCGGCGGCGGCGGCGCACACCTCTAATCTGTACCATACTACCTTAGGGTGTAAAGTGGTGGGTGTAATAACGTCCTGCGCCTTCAGTTTTACTTCGATGAAAAATTATGTGGACAAAATGTGGGAGAAAGGAGGTATATTCACGATGTGACGCCATTCATCACGAGCCAGAGCAAAGCCGAAGCGAAGCCGTCATGGGATTACCTTGGCCTTGTGAACGCCACTTGTGAACAGGCCAGCTATGTCGGCCTTGTGTGCGCGTTTTGTGACTGCTCTCACCGCTGGACGTGAAATGCATGGTTTGACGACAATGCAATGTGCCTTACTGCGACTGCACTGGTGTGAGAATAACACAGCGACTCCAAGTATGCCTACCCCTGTGTATATTACCCAGCAGATGATGGGGACGCTGCGTTCGCGGCACCATGAGAAACACAAATGGTGAGTAATATTTTTGTTTCCTCTGTTCGCGCGTCCTTATAGTCACTCCACTCTGGCAGCAGTAGGTGTCGTTCTGAACATTGCGTCGCTTGAAAAGTGCAATGGAAATTGGAAAAAAAAACTTATTAAGCTCACAAAGCGATGTGTCATGCGTGTTTAGAAACACCTGTGAGTATAGTATATGGTTCGCACGGCCAGCCAATCGATGCGCGAGTGCGCCTTGAGAAAGATGTCTGTATGACATAATTTCCTTGCTTGCGATAAAGCATAAGTGAAGCCGAGTGCTTTCAGGAATACACACTTATGCAAAAAAAAGCCGCTGTTATCACGCTGTGATATGATGAAATGTGCGTTGAGGCCAAATTTGTTACCTGTTTATTGTGTTTGCATGCCAGATTTGCTTGTTTTGATCTTCCGTCTCGATGTCAATTTGTGCGTGTTAACATGTGACATAATCATCACATAATTACGACCGTATGATTAGATATAATTATGGCCATATGATGTAACCGACACCCACTAAGTGACAGTGTGTTTTGTGAAGCACATGCATTTTAAGGCATTGTCATTTCATTAGTCAAATATCAGCACTGGAACTTGCCAGGATTACGTGTGCACATTTATAACCTTTAGGAGATGTGTTAGTTGTACAAGGCTATTTTAATTAAATTAATAAAAGACAATTGAATTCCTTGTACCACGTTGTTGAATCACCTTGTTTCTTGCCTCTCTTTATTTCGTTTTGCATTATATTGCCATAGTGTTTATGATCTGTCCACAGTATTCTCACAGTTCACACAATTTCTGACAAGGTAAAATCGCTGGTATTGTGTCCAGGTGTTCTTTTGTCCTCATTACAACTGTGCTGTTAATTTTTGTCATGAATCAATGCCATGTCGCCCAATCTTCAGTCCCAAACAGAGCAGCCGTGGCTAATCAAGGAGCTAGTCTCCAACGTGTTTAAATACAAAGTGAACCTCACTGACATTCGCACCCCTTTACACTATAATGCTAACTTGACTCACATCGAAATATACCCGAATAGTGGTAGTAACGCTCCTGGTGTTGTTCCCTATTTCTTTACCGTCGTGTATTTTTCGCCCTGTCCAGCAATATATGAAGGCGGCGTTGTCATTTTTGGGGCACTGCCGAATGCTTTTATAAATCGTGGTAAATGGATGCACAATGAATTTTATACTTTTCTGCAGGAAACTCAACTGTATGATAATGTGCGACATGTTTTGATGCCACAGTGCAAACTAATGCAATAGAAAAACTGGGACATGCCTGTCTGCATGGTTGCATATTTCTCAAAAGTAATCTTAGCCTTGCTATATTGAGTTGCCTTCGCGTTTAGGCTGACACTAAGATCCTTGTACATTCCATTTCTTTGGATTTTCTTTAGATACTGACACTGTGAAGTGCAAATGTCAGTGTGTATTGTGATGAGATCTTACACACTAATTTCATGTTGCTTTACTGCTGTGAATTATTTATAGTGCTTGGGCTGTACTTTATATGTTGTTCCACGTGTTCAGCATTCGGTGTAGGTTCTGTGCACAAAGAGGGAATAATCATTTGCTTACACTGGCATGAGAACTGCTACTGTTTTCATTGCACTAAAATAGCTCAAAGACTGTTTCTGGTATCATTTGAGGTGTGACTATTTGTCGTGCACGCAAATGGAAGAAATGGCAGTACAAATTGATGAAACACTGCTTCCTCAATGTAAAGGCTTGTGTTTTAAACCAAACTAGTAGAACAAATGATTTACACATTTGAACACATTGTGGAAGAGAAATAGTTGACAGGCAGTTAGGCAACAAGTCATCACTGTGTCCTAAAGTAGATTGGGTTATGTTTCATCAATGGTAGCATAACTGAAGGTGCCTGTTGTATAAGTGAACTTCAACATAATGTGCAGGTGGATGAGGGAGTGCACATAGGAACGAATTTTTTTTTTCAGTTTTCTGCCTATTTGCTACAGTCCTTGTGTTTCTGCGTTATGTGCGTAAAATTCTCAATTGCGAACAAGGCAACCTGTCTACTGCTTTGAATATAGTATACTAGCAATTCAAAAGAACCAGTATCTTCTGAATAACAGCTGTTTCATTGAGGAAGACTGGTAAATTTGTGGATGTTATGCTTGACCAAAGTTTCTAGATTAGCTTGACGTTGCGGCACGTTATTGGCATTCGCTTTAACGTGGTGGCGCGATGCTTAACAATAACGGTTAATTAGTAAGAAAGTAGGTAGTCTCCGAGTATGAAAGCAACTAAGCACTGATTATCAGTTGTAAAGAACCACTGTATGCACGCTAAAGCGCGAAATGCAAATAAGTGCTAATTGCGGAAATAGATAATCGTTCAGCTGCTCAGAAGGCGCTGCTACCCCTGCCTGCAGCTCGCGACAGTACGCGCGCTTTAAATGCACTTAATATAGGCGCGTTACAATTTCATTGTAGCTGTGGCGTGTGCGTGTGTAACTTTTATAGGCTGTGGGAGCGGTAGCCGGGAGCGCCGACGGTAGAAGAGAACGATGGACATGGGCACGCTAGCGGCCCGCGCTCAGTGGCCGCTGATATTGAGTCGTTGGCGAGTCTTTGAATGATAAAAGCGTCTTGCTCGGTGTCTCGTCCTCGTCGCTGAGGGGTTCTGTGCGGCGGCTAGCCCAGACCGCTACGATGCAAACACAGGTGGTCTTAGAACAGCTCAGAACACGCGGCAGCCACTGGACGCGGGCAGCTTGCGGCAGAAATTATGAAAATTGCCCCACAGCATACGCCCGTGGAATGCACATATGTTCGGCCACCTCAAGCGACCCTTGGCACGCTGGTATCCACGAAATTCGGGCGATCGGAGCATTGTCGACATATGGAAAGGCACTCAAGGGGACACACTTTTATCATTTTTATAACTTATCAAGCCACTGATCAAGTCAACACGAGATCCGCGGCATTATAACTCAATGCGACAAACAAGTTTGGCAAGATTTGAGGTCAGTTATGACATTCAAACTAATCGGAAAAAGCGAGGCACAAGTGGCTGCGTTACCAAAAAGGCAGTGCAGCCAAACTTAGGTTACGCTCTAGCGTTCGCGGTTGCGCTGAGATCAGCAGATGAAAGTTGGCCTCTACCGCAAGTAATCTTTTCGAAAACTCGCAAGGAAGTCTTTCCATATTTCAACCTGTTTTTACCTACAACAGCTATTTTACAAAGTATCAACGGGAACAGGCGCATCTGATCCAAACCCAGCTCTTGATATATGTCGGCTATGGGCCACTAAGGATGTTATGCCTTTTGCGACTCGGAGAAACCGGTACGTGACGTTAGCTCACAGGCGTCAGCCCACCGACGTGAGTGAGAATCGGCCCCTGTTTGAAAAAAGGGCGCCTAAGAAAACAGCTACTTCGCACTCCGCTTGTAACCTTTATGGGGCGCGCGCGACTCCAATATTTGGCTAAGTTCACAGCTGTGTCTGCTTTCTGCAGGATGTGCTTCATCAACAAGCCCGAGGGGTGCTTTTAAGCGATATATGCCAATCATCCTGCTTTTGATCAGTTAATTACGAAAGTGTGCCAAGGTATAGTGGTTGATATACTCCATAATGTAATGAGTTTGCGGAGGTACACTTTGCGAGCGCTCCCAATTTATGTCAATCTCGTCAATGTTTATAGAGGAGCCTGTTTTCGAGAAACGAAGACATGTTTTTTTTTTTTTGATAACATAGAACCCTCGGAAAGAGCGTTAGTTAAGTACCCGTGTGGTTTAAGTATTGCAGGAATGACCGTGTGAGAAGACACAAAAAAGGAGGCAGCTTTTATCTAATGTCTGTTTGCGCTAATGTGCGTTGGGGTTCTTAGCTCTAATGAGGCTAATTCGCAATATTATCTCAGGCGTCACTAAGACTGTATCGCCTAAGCTGCATTTTTGTGCAAACTGTATTCGGCCCACTCTGGACAAAGATTCGGAAACAATATTTACGAAACGTACTTGCTACGTGAACGTGTGGTACACACCGTACACGTTACTTTTGTAAAAATATGATGCATATATTTTATTGTTTCGAATCTTGCAAGATATATTATTCTGTGTTGACATTACCGCTATCTTATATATCACTACACATGAAGTTATGACAGCTTTCAAAAAGGAGTTTGATGATTAAAGTACTGGCTTAAGCAAAAAAAAATTGCAGTGGCTTAGCTCGGCTACGCCATGGATATACGTAGCGTTAGCAAAGGTTCAGCTGATTATTCTTAGCTTTCCAGATTGTCTAGGGTTATTAGCTTTCTTCTGTTCATTCTTCGTACGCTGAACCGCTAATTGCCAGGCAACTACTTCGGGATCCGATGAGATAACCATCTCGGCTCTTCTGCGCCGCTGAGCAGCATTTGCGCTCTCCATCTCCATGGCGTTACCCACCTGCAAACGCCAGTCAGAGGCGCTATCAAGCGGCCCCATCGCAGTGTCAGACGGCGACTGCACAGTGAACGCGAATAGCTGCGCGTGCGCCGGCGCCACTGTGTCTACGACGTCACTCCTCTCGAATGCGGCGCAGACCAGCAGCGGCGAGCCGCGCGCGGCGGTAGTCGGAGAGCGCGTGAGATGCCAGCTCCGGTGACCCAGCCGTGTGACATCACTGATCCTGGCGCATGCACAGCACGGCTCATGACGCTCCACGCGAAATCGGCTCCGGCTAGGCAAGTGTAGCTAGCGCTACAAAAGTACATTTAAGGGAAGTAGTAGTAAATGGTCCCTTCACTATTGGTGGTGCTTATCAACGAGTATCGCAAGATATCTCGCTTGCAACGCTTGCGTAGGCTTTCTTATCTTTTTGCAATAACGCGGAGAGAACGTAGGCGGAAGTGAAAAAAAAAAAACTGTACTATCAAAGCTTTCCGGGATTCGAAACCGTGTGGATAGTAGTAAGATCACTGTTTCCCCAAAAGCAATACTGACGAAATTCTTGCTAAGCTATCGTTAGTAATACTACAGAATGTAAGACATATTGTTCTCGTGGTAAGCCATTATTGTTTTCGTGGCAATATACCACGAGAATAAATTAGACGAGGCGTTGATGCTAGCAGCTGATGGTTGTACATTTGCAGAAGCACAACGGCAACTGTTCTCTCGAGCTCCTCCTTCTAATGCTCGGTGGGTAAAACTACGGTGGCTTAGATTTCGGATTTAAGAGTGAAGGCGAGAACGCTTCGGGCCCCATTCGCATGACCATCTGACTCGGTTGCCATACTTCGCTTCCCAGTGTACACCTCAACCGTTCCCTAAGGAAATAAAGTCGGTGCGCGTGACAATAGAGAGTTTTAGTGCCGGGGCCGCAAAGCGGCTTGCGTACGTAAGCCCTTGCGTTCTTTTGTATTCTCCGTGGATGCGGCTGGGAGTACAAAGGAACGCAAGAGCATGCGTGCGCAGGTGGCTTGAGTCCCCGGCACTAAAACTCTCTAATAGCTTGCTTAAACCCTCTTAAGGCGCCCACTCCAAGTTCAGTTACGAAGTACCCACAACGCCATAGCCAGTGCACCATTTTTCGAAGTGCCCTCGTACCCACTTCGCGTCTCTAAGGGAATATGGGCGCCTACGTCGCGGCACACATTGTTAATAGTGTTGCTGCAGCTACCGCTGCTGATGATGATGGTGATAATAATGATGAATTATGAGCCCTTTATAATGGGTGGGCAGCTTTAAACCACTGAATGGTTTCACTACTGTGGCAGTGTGACGGCTAGTGCGAGTCTTCTTTTCTGCCGCGCAATACTAGGTCTCCTAGCGCAACTCGGTGCCTTACATGACGCCTGCACAGAGAACTTTGTCTAAGAAGCTTTAAGCATTGCTGTGGCTCTGTGGCAGAACATTTGACTGCCACGCACCATGCCTGGGATCGATTCCGCCCGAAGCCGTCTTTTTAATGTCAATCTTGAGAGCTCACGCAAGCGTCTATACAGCACACCACGTTCTTTCAGGGTCAGCGTCTGATAAGGCACCTATAGTAGGATACACCTTTAGATGTCTGGAGAGGCCCCACCCAGACGACCGAAGCGCGGGAGCCGATCGCCTCCGTCAATGAAGAAATAGTCCCGCTCACACACTTGGCAATGTTCTTCGAAGGCGAAGTCGCCGGTCGTCCGGCGTATGCCGTCAGTCTGGTATGTGCGCACGTTGGTGCAGGCTTGTGTTCTTTTCCCTTTAAGGAGATGATGTCGCGGACTTTTAAAGTTTTATCCGACCATAAGGCTCTCGCTTTAACGGCTCTATCGCAGAGAGGGCGCTGCCGTTCACGTCGCCAAAGGATATAATAATAATAATAATAATAATAATAATAATAATAATAATAATAATAATAATAATAATAATAATAATAATAATAATAATAATAATAATATATAATAATAATAATAATAATAATAAAGTCACAGTTTCGCCGCAACGGCGGAGCAATGAATGCGATAGCAATAAATTATAATGTAACGCGAAGAACGGAAAGCAGCTCGAAATTGCCAGCGCGTCGCTCGAGCCCAAAGGACGCACGAAAACAACGCACACAGGACGAGCGCGAACTAATGTGTCACTTGAAGCTCGACACTTGAAGCGCAGTGCTCAAGCATAAAGCAGGACGCACTAAACGAACGAAGAGGTACACACAAGACGAGCGCTAACTGTCACAGTTGTTACATATTTCTGTTTGAACAGCGCGCTCCTTTCGCAAACGCGGCCGCCGCAGCGAGCGCAGTGAACTTCGTATCCCCCGCTCCACCCCAGAGGCCGCCCCTTCTTTCCTCCAGATGAGCGCACGAAGGCGACTACGCCCTGTAGGGGGAACAGCAAAGGCGTTCGCAGGAGCGGGGCGACGATGTTTAAAGCGTGCCACGCGCGCACGTAACGCCGTCTATGTGGTCACTAAGAAAGCATGCTGAAGGAAATGGTGTATATAAATAGCTCGCTGTTAGCAGGCTGAAAGACGTTGCTGTTCGTGGTCTGACGTCTGACGCCGCGCGTTGGCATGCGAGAGGTCGCACGTTCGACTCCGCGCGTTGGAAAGTTTTTCTGCATTATTTTTCTTTGTGGCTTTTGTATATAGATATATACGCATATACATACACGGTGAATGACTGCGGCGGCAAAAATCAGCCGAGACTCTCCATATAATTGCTATCGCAATAATAATATTATTAATAATAATAATATCTGGGGTTTGACGTCCCAGAACCACGATATAATTATGAGAGACGCCGTTGTGGAGGGCTTTCTAAATTTCGACCACCTGGGGTTCTTTAACGGGCACCTAAATCTAAATACACGGGCCTCAAACATTTTCGCCTCCATCGAAAATGAGGCCGCCGTGGCCGGGATTACACATGGAGGTTACATACGGCTACTTGGAGTAATTATGCCGGTAGAAGGGCTGCTCTGATAGTGTCATCGTTTTTGCTTTTGTGTTATTCTAGTGCTAAAATGTACGTTGATAGTATAATGGAAAACTCGTTTATATCCGGCATTGTTAGATATGGAATGGACTCTGAAGACACTGGTGCGTACGAATGGTCCTATTGTGCAAAGCGGTGAACATTAAAGGCGAGACCAGTTTTAACATGAATTACTTCGAGTTGACTCGCCTCCTTATTGGTCGACCTGCCTCTAAGACATTCCACTAGAGTAATTGACGCCTGCATATAAAATATTGAAGTGCCGTATCCGGAAGAAACTTGTGCCAACGGTAGTTTTTATTTCTTTTTAAGTTTTAGAGCAGTAAACACTCAAGGCATTCTGTGTAGTGTGTTCAACACGGAAGTCCATCTAACGCGTCAATGTTATGGAAGCATTTTATTCTGTTTATTTAAGCCAGAATAGACCATAGCGTTTCTTAGACATTCCAGAAGTTTTGCTTGCAGACGCGTATGGCAGAGGTATATAAAAGCGCAAGACAAATTGAGGCAAGGACATGGAAGTTACCCTTAGGACACATTCGCCTTTTTACCAACATTAGTCGTAAAGGAACGGAAAAACGCAACACAGAAAAACCAGTGGAGACATCGAAGGGGCCTCCAGAAATAATGCAATGCTTAAGAAACGGTAGAATTATATTGCTAATGCGCCGCTGCCACGCGACAATTTCAAAAATGCCTTGGGAGACTTCTGTCGCTGTGAATTCTCAGAGAAATAATCGTTTCAGAAGAAATGTTCTTTTAGGAATTTGCCTGGCAATTTCGTCTTCGTGTTTGGCGTTCGCGTGAAAATTGCATTGCCGGCTTTCGCGCTAGCCAGGTTTTCTATCTCTCGCACCTAAAAGAGCTCTAAAATCAATGTTATCGCAGAACCACCTTATGCAAAACATTCTCCACCGGCTGTCGTGCCCCATTTGTCGAAGAGCTGTTCTAGCGACAGCCAGAATTTTCATATTAAATAAATGTCAGCTATTTTTTAGTTTTTTTACGCCAACAGCTCCAAACACAAGATACAACGTTCGATTGATCAGCGAAAAGAAAGTAGCTGTCATGTACTCTGTTTCAAAAGTTCTTCGTCTTTCCATCCAACAATTACGCCTGCTTCTGTATTCAGTCATCGTGATGCTAAAATGAAATTTTTTGCTAACACCTCTGCGGAAGCTGTCATTGCTATTTCATTTTACCAAGAAAGCCTTTCTCCCTGACTGGTAATGTATGAAATTACAGTTGGGTTTGAGAACGTCTTTCTGTCCCGCCAGTCCCCTCCTACCTTCTTTAAACCATTTGTCCATCGGTGACGAGTACTTGGGGATGGAAGTATGCACAAAGGATAAGTAATGCCAGAGTACCATCTCATCCAATTCCAGAGGCTGTCACTTTTGCAAGAAATGTTGATTGCACGAACATTCGGCTCCAGAAATGAATGATGTTAGCCATATTACCTTTCTGTTCAGGTATGACGGTCTATCTGCTGTCGCGTTGTCCGCATAAATAGGGGCTTCATGCTTTTTTTTTTCAAAGGCAGTTCTCATCTGCTCGTTTCGCAGGTTAATTGCCGTCACCGCTGATGCTTTCTTGCTTATATGTTACGTGCTCAGTCTTATACATCTCATCACATTCCTTGACAAACATTGGACAGGAGATTCAATTACAGTCCCCGACTTTACGACGTGTCGTTGTATATTAATACGCTGCATCATGCCTCTTAGCTATTAACTTGACACTGAATAAACACTTCGAGAAATGCTCATTATGAGCGGCGCTGAGAACGCGTATACGGAATATGTATTCGTCTTTACGGCAGCACGTAGTCTTTCGACAGGCACTGCAAGACAATACTGAGCCTCCAGCTTATGTCAGGATTGTCGCGATGCAATTTAGGTTTCTCTAATTTCAGCGTGCACAGAGTGATGTTCTCTTAAAGAGGCGTTTCCGTTCGAGGCCAGGTTAGACGATGTTATAGCTTTGCACTGCCTGAAACGTTCGCAAAGTGGCGAAGTTTCTGAAAGCTGTTTCGAGCCTAAAATCTCGACGTCAACTCTAGCCGTTTATTCCATTATCCGCCTAAACCTTAGACTTTAGCGCCTTACTCTGCAAATGAAATAACGCATATCCCAAGTCCATTCAAATTTCCTAGTATTAAACATCTCTATATTTGGAGTAGACAAAACTCTTGCTTGAACTAAGCGTTGGTGCTTTGCTCGCGTAATCGCGAAGTCACGATAATTACAGGTACGTCAATAGGGCGGGCCTCCACACCACTTTCCTGGGAACTCGCAAGTAATTAAGATAATCTCATGATGCACATACATACAGATATTACTCCCATCTCTAGTCGCCTCGTCGCTTAACCTGATCTCAGCCTGACATTGAGAAACGTTTTTTCTCATGAGCTGCTTATAGGCAAGTAAAACAAACGGTCGTATTAATAGCCATCTTTTTTTTATGAATGTTGACCGTGGGCATTCAGCAATGGGTATTGAGTTTCTTTGTTATATGAAGTGTTTCTGAGAACTTCCCGCAATGATGGTTCCGCAGAGGAGCCTTCAGTGGGCTGCATGCCTGATATCTTGTAGTTAGGTGGTTTCAATGCAGATATTTCCCGCATTTTGTGTGTTTGAAGCTACACAGAATAAAAAACGTAAAATAAAGGCGGAAAAAAAAGACGAAATACGAGAAGAGAAGGTGCCATAGCATTATACGTTTTCCTACCTTTTTGTTTCTTTAGTTTATTTCCTATGTCCGTTCAAGCGCCGAAAACGCGCGAAATGCATAACTGATTTCGAGCACTAAACGCGCATACGGCAAGCCGATATTGAAACGATTCGCGAAAACCCG
The DNA here is from genome assembly GCF_013339695.2 of Rhipicephalus sanguineus. NCBI lineage: Eukaryota > Metazoa > Arthropoda > Arachnida > Ixodida > Ixodidae > Rhipicephalus > Rhipicephalus sanguineus. Next base: position 87,444,542 of record NC_051183.1, read on the forward strand.
GAAGCTTCCAAGGTAAATACGCACAACGATTGCTCCCTTTTTTTTCCAAAGCGAGATTCCTGCAGCTGACCCTCAATATTCGTAAAGCTGTGCTACCTCTCTACCGGTTCGCATAAGAAATAGAAAAAACATTCTTTTTGTAGCCGGGCAAGCAAAAGCGAAGTATTATGAAATGATTCCGGCCGTGTTGTGCGAAGGCACAGTGCTTATTGCGACCAATATCTGCTTTTAGGAGCCACCTACGAACGTCAAAGCCTCAGGACAGCAACTATTACACGCGCTTTATTGTCATTCTTCTTCGTTATTTTTCGAATTTTATTGAATTCTTTTCACTGCCGTCGACGGGAAAACAATGCGCCTCGCCCACTAAATCAAAATTTCTCCGGGAAGTCATTCATTGAAAGCGCCTCGTTCAGTTATCGGATGTGCTGTGAGACATGTGCAATGTTTTAGGAGAAGCTGCGACAGTCGCAGGCGCGGGTATTTCTTCTGGGAAAAATCGTTTTCTGATCAAGATTATTGATAGTCACAGTGCAGTGCGATAGTAGTCTACACTATTTTCTAGGAAATCATTGCTCTTGTGATATGGATGAAGCAGCGTACATACGACAGAGCATTCACGCAGATATAAAGAAGATGCGAACACAAAGGCTCTTGGCGGTGTAGGCCTTCAAGGGAACCTATGATATCTGTGTCACTTATGATACCTGTAGTTACGTATGCTTTTAGGAGCATGGGGTTTCAATTCCCCAAATCCACACCGGCATGCTCACACCAATACTAAATTGGGAAATTCCAGAAATCACCCATGCTGAAACAGCTGCATATCAAATTAGCATTCATAGGAAGCGACGCTTTATAACAGCCATCTGTGTTCTTCGTACTCTTGTGATACTAAGTAAAGGGGACGCAGAGCAATAGCGGCGGTCAAATTTGTGCTAAAAACTGTTTTGAAATATTTTCGAAATATTCGCATGCTTTTTGCATAGTCATAAATGTTTTCAGGGTACTAGGAATATTTTAGAGGCTGTCGTGAGAAAAAAAAAAAGAAGGCAGATAAGGCCACGTAGTGAACACCGTAATGAAAATGAACAAAAGTAGATTACAGGACGTCAGGCGTCCCTACTTTTTCCTTAACTGCTGGTTGCTTACCACCTTTCATATTAGATTCTTCTCTACGTCAGAATCTGATATCGAGTCTTCTTGTAAACATTTATACATAAAGGGATCGTTCGCTGCTCCTCTCAGCTAAAACATTTAAAACGTCTAAATATGCCAGCATTGGCAGTATAGAGAACAACTGATGCAATTTAGAGAATGCTAGCATGCTGTTATGTGCAGAATCATCAACATTCTTAATGTCGCACATTCAAGGCGTAGATATTTTTTCACTTGGTTATTGAGAGCCGTTATACAAATTCCAACAGCTTCCCTTCAAGAAATTCAGCGAGCCGTCGGCGGCACCTGATATCTGAGGTGATGCTTGCGAAGCAAGGCAAATGCGAGCGTTCTGACATTGGCCTCATTTATGGAGGACTCCCCACAGTTCAGGTAGCAAGAACAGCTGCTATCTCAATCTTTTTACGTCACGCCTCCACGCCCTTTTCAAAAGCTACACGCTTACACGGTTGCTGTTCTATTCCTGCACTGCATGAAGCAGGTGTTTTACACAATCAGAACTTTCCTTGCCTTCGCTTGACTGAAACGAGCAAAAGTGCAGTAGGATGTCGCAGTGTTACTTCGCCTTATGCGAACAAAGGCAAACCAGATGCGGTGAACAGTGTATATCGACGACCCGTGGAGCGTGGCCCGTCTTTTCAGTCAACCCACGCAGCTGGAGCCGAGACACGCTCGCCCGGGTGTTGTCACCACAGCGGCAGTCCGCCACGTTCAGGCATCTTCCTCGCTGTCTTTTCAACACATTAGGTTGACTCGCTCACGTGGTGTTTGTTTCTCTGAGCCTATCCTCTCGCCCCCTGCTCCACACTCAGGTGTCATTTATCCGACATTTGGCCGACGTGCGTTTCCTTGTCATTAAAAGTCAGACTACTCTTTCTGATCTCTAGATGTGAAGACGTACCTCTTTCTTCCGTCGAAATAAACTCCCGTCGAAATAATAACCATCAATATCAGCCTGCCATACGTACACTGCACGACGAAGGCATCTCCCCATGGAGTAAACGAAATATAGGAGAGACCGCGCCTAGCCTCCACAAGGTAACGTCCTCCGATGCCACTCCCACCAGGGTTGGGCAAATATACTTTGAAATTGTATCGCGGGACGATACAAGATACTCGGGCAAGAAGTGAGATACACATACAACATACTTCCTGAATTATTGTATCCGATATGATACTTCCCAATTGTATCTTAAGATACTTCGATACATTTGTAAATTTGGTATATTAGAGCGATATAATGAAGCAGCAAACGCCTACGTACAAAACTGTTTCCTTGAGAATTTCTTAACTACGACCAACCTTGTTTATTTTAACAAAATATCTGTTTGTATCCCAATATTTCTATCTTCCTCGCTCAAGGCATAGTTGTTTCATTCCGAAACTTGTGAATCACTTGTGTTAACAATAAAATAATTATTAAAAGAACTCCTTGAAAAATTTAGCACGAGAAACAAGGATGCAGTATACGCCAAGATATATTCTCTTATGTAAGAGTTGTTCTATTAAATCTAGCATTGGCACCGGTGGTGCGACCGTTGTTGGAATCTCATTTAGATAAAAGCCAATCTCTTCGTATGTAAATCAAACTTACATCCATGAGATCCTTCAAATCGATTTTGTGTGAAAGCCGCGAGACGCAAGTCAACGCATTCTTACATTCTTGAGACACTGCAACGAAGCATCACGCACGAGAAACTTCGGTAACGACACTATAGCGGCATAATGATTTGCGCGAAAGATGCCGCAGGCATTGGAGTACGCCGAACAGTACATTGGTTACCAGCAAATGTCAGGGCCCCGACACAACTAAAAATAGGAAAATATTGAGAAAACAAAAGGTCGGCTACGCTTAGACGTTCGCACGCCTATTTTTGTCGAGATCGCGCAAGCACCGCCACATGGCTCTGTTCCGCCAATATATGGGCCCGCAGACCTTATCGCCTGCCCTTACTGGCGAGAAGATAACAGAATTTCACTGCCGGTAGTTCTATTCAGGTGGCTTATTGGCAGCAGTACCAGCTCGAAAACCGGAGTTCAGTCTTCGTTTACTGTTTCTTTCAAAGGGTGTTGTTTCTGTAGAAGTATCTTGTAGCTGAAGATACACGACACATTATTGCATATGTCAAAAATACAGATACAGATACTCGCCTTGCAAGAAGTATCGCGATATAGATACAAGTTGCCCAAAGAGTAGCAAAGATAGTATCTAAGATGCATGTATCTTCGACACTGCCCAGCCCTGAAGTCTTCCAGCCCTCGTGCTCTGGTCACAATTCCCAGCATGCTCCTGCTTCATTTCTTTATTGGTAGGCTTCAAGATTGTCACATGACGCTCCCTCCCACTCTTTTTTTCCTCCTTCGTGCCTCTCCCAACGATATCCTACTTTGGCCTGTGCGAGCTGATACCATTGTATTCCTACGAATGTACATTGTCCTCTCCGCGTAACCCTATGCCGTCCTGGAGCCGTGCTTACCACCTCTTGGCGTTCATTCCGACGCTCTAAATTAGCATAACTTGCCTGTCCCTCTCATCACGTCATATGTCAGATCCATTCTCTTCCTCTTAATATCCACGTTCAGTTTACCGCGCTTTATGAAAAAAACCTAAATATTCGCGGCTAATATTGCAAAAACGACGTTAACTCCGTGTGCTCTTCCCAGTACGGAGCAAGCCTTTGTCTTCAGCACGAGTGGAATCATTTCTTCTCAGAAGAGCGTTGTGATTGATTTCGTTATTCCTCTACATGCATATTACAGAGCAGGGAAATGCCACGCAAGGGAAATAAATAGTTTACACAGGGCCCAAGGTAGACTGGTTGGAGCGTGGCGCTTCCTCTATGTTCATGTCGATTCTTTAGAACAGACGCGCGTGCAGCGTAATCATCATTTATGTATTATGGTGGGCGGAAAAAAAAACGACTGGGAAAATGAGCACACCGTGTATGGCGTAAAGGTCAGGGTGACTTATAGATTCAAATCTCGCAAGGTGTTTCCCTCGAGCATCCGGCAGCTCCGCGCTTATGCAATGGCGTTTTTTTTTATGTGCCGTTACAAAGGGTTATGTACGCTCAGAGAATTATTAATCGTTTTTCGCTTTCATAAAGGCGGAGCTTTGCTTTTCCGAAGCACTCGCGCAAAGTAGGATTCCTGGATTTTATATTTAATTTATTGTTTTTTTTACATTTCCGCATCAATTTTCTCATCAGTGTGAAAAGAGCATACCAAATAAATATTTATTTCCATTAAAGCGGGACCTTTAGCATGATTTCGAAGATTCAGCGAAAATAGCCGGGGCACTGCTTTGAATTTAATTCTGATCACCGACAATTTGACTCTCTTTCTCAGAACCACCGGTGAGCGGCGAAAATTCGCAGAATTTCTTTGCCGTTTCATCCTTAAGCTTTTGTTTTTCGCATAGTGCACAAATGTCAATGCGATTGGTTGCGTAGCTAGTACTTTTTTAGGGGCGAAGCTCCTTAAGGAGGCACCCGTTCGTCCCTCGTAGTCGTAGTCGTAGTAGTCGTAGTGCGTAACCAGTCTTACGCTTTGACATCCAAGGTGGTGCCGGTGGGAGATTTTTCCTGTGCGTTGTTGAACAATAAAAAATTCGCAGCGTGCGCGTTAACTAAAAGCCGAATTCTTCTGTCTCTCATTCACCATTAGCAGCCATTGGCATGTTCCAGTAGGAAACGTTAGTAGAAGTAGAAAGGTAAGTGTTAGCTAAAAGCCGACTTCTTCTGTCTCTCATTCCCATTAGCAGCCATTGTTTACCTCCAAGGTAGTGCCTGGTGAGATTTCTCCTGTGCGTGATTAAACAATAAAAATTTTGTTCAAAACGCCGTTGATTGATGAAATAAACCAACGAAAGGCGCCAGATGTTTTGTAAAAGCAAAACGAAAGAACGCCAGATGTTTCTAAAGCAAAACGAAAAGACGCCAGCTGCTTAACGAAAGACGCGAGATGTTTTCTAAAGCAATGGTTTTCTAAACAATGAAAATTCGCAGCGTACATGTAAAATTAAAGTGAGTTGCAAGTCGTCATAACTCATCGAACCTTTAGTATAAACGCGCCCGATCTCACGTCGATGATGTACTGGGCAGAATTCACGGAAGATTCACGGTTTACCGATGAACCTCCGCAGCTTCGCCCACTCAGCATCATTCACTCCGTGGATATGCTGTGATTTTTTTTCGTTGCATGATAACTTGCTTGGAGAAAATTCAAGCTATAGTCGACAACGGTAACAAGGAAAGCAGTAAGGGATTCCTAATAGCACGAGCAAGTCAAAAATATTTGAGGTAGGTAGAGGAGGAAGCAAGACGGCGGGCGTTGAACAACGACTGCACGATACGAAACAGATGGTTGATACATAACACAAATGGTTGAAACAATAAGGAACCCCATATACGACAAATGTAGAAGAGTAGAACTTTCTTCTGGGCGAGTTGGAAACAATGTAACTCTTGGTTACCATTGTCTCACGCCTAACGTATACTTCGCTAGCTAACCGAGGCCATGAACGTGAAAGGGTTCATAAATGTCAGGACAGTCTAAACCAGGGGTCTCACTCTCACCTCAGTCAGGGGGCCGCAGTAACGCAATTTAGTCCCACAATGGCCGGGGCAGTGAAGGACATCGCAGCAGGAGGCAGGGGTAGGTGTACAAATTTTTAGCAGCAAACTTTGCAAATTGTAAGCATACCTTCCCCGTATTTCATATACGGGCCATTTGTGAAGCAGATTTGATGCCAGGATTCTCATAACATGTGCATACCGATCTCCAAAATGACTAAAAACTGGACGCCGATTATTAAGTGTAGGTTTTGTTTCACGGTTACATTTCGACACATGATTACCACATGGGTTGCCTCACGAAAACAATGCTCACATCAGTCATGCCTATGTAGCTCACGAGCATACTTATTAAGGAAATTAAAAAAAAATCTCAGACGAGGACAGTCATGTGCAGGCCGCGGACCGCACGCGAGAACCTCGCGGGCCGGGCGTTTGAGACCCCTGGTCTAGACGGAGGGCAAAGGGGGCAAGAAAAAGAGAGCCAGTTAACCGGATCAACGTTTACCTTGGCTTTCCTGCAAGATGTGGCTCCCTTGAGATTGCTCAGTTAGACCCACCACGGTGGTCTAGCGGTTACGGCGCTCGGCTGCTGACCCGAAGGTCGCGGGATCGAATCGCGGCCGCGGCGGCTGCGTCTTCGTAGGCGGCGAAAACGTTTGAGGCCCGTGTACTTAGATTTGAGTGCACGTTAAAGAAGCCGAAGTAGTCGAAATTTCCGGAGCCGTCCACTACGCGTCTCTCATAATCATATTGTGGTTTTGGGACGTGAAACCCCAGATATTATTATTATTATTCAGTTAGTTTCAAGCTTGTTTTGACCTCAAATGCTTTAGAAGAGCGAGCCTTTTAGAAAGTATTGAGGCATTTAGATGATTGAATTCGTTTGCATATTTCATAATTTATCGATTCCCTAGGTTTTTAATCTTTAACCGCAGGGACCCAAGGCAATGCTGCATTGTATATTTGGCTAGCATTGCGCAAAAACACGTTCTGTAATGTCGTAATATTTGCTTCAGCATACACACCAGGTAAATAAGCATGAAAGTAAGTTTGCAGTATTCGCACACTGGTGGTTGTTTATCACTCGCTTAAAGTCATGTTCGCTCTACGAGCGCAGATGATCACTTTTGGCAAGCTGAGCATTCCAGAACATATCTCGTCTTTTATGGAGGAAGCAAATCGTCAAAATATCGCTTAATGTCAACGATCATATCCGCCACCTCTATCGATTCCCTGACCCATTCTACCCTCTTCCGATTTCTTACTAGTACGGCGACCATTTTACGTTCCCTTGCATGCTGCCTGCTCCTTGACTTTCTTTTTGTTTAGTTTCATTGTTTGTTGTTAAGCCTCCAAGTTTCAGCCCCATCTATCTGAAGCGGCAGCATGTAGTGATTGCATACCTCTAGCTTGAGGGTAAGCGGTAGATTGCCTGTCTGTACGTGGAAGTGCCTGCTGTATGCGCTCCAGGCCATGCATGGTCTTCGCTGAATTTTCTTTTCATGAGTACGCTCCCCTCTTAGTAATTAACCTAAGTATCCATTTTCTCAGTATCCATTTTCTTGCACAGAATCCAGCGGTTCATCGCCAATGATGTACTCTTATCTTTCTCATCGCGCGAAATTAACAACCTCAATATGGGACATGTGTATCCATGTTGTGCGGTTCCGTTCAGAGAGGAACGCATCAGACATTCCAGGATAACCATGTGGGAACTCGCATTTAGATTAACTAACGAATACAAATAGTTAGAATTGCGGAAGATGTCAAAGAGTCATTACGAGAACTGTTGTAGTTCAAAATATCCAGAGTAAACAACAGGAAAGTTATTGAAGATTGGGAAAAAAAGGGAAAGTGCAGTTACGTCGCCTGTTCAGCGAAATCCAAAACATGGCTTCAGAAAACTAACGAAGCCTTCTGCTTTTGCTGGGGATCTTCGGGTACACTGATTAGATATTGCAATTTGCTGGCGCGGAGTGGGCCCACTAATAACGAGACACGGTTGTTTGATCAGCATTGGAAGAGTGATTCAGGCTTCCGAGATCGTAATTGGGCAGACGCTAATAGACACGTTGATGGCACTTTGCCTAAATGAAAGCGTCATTGCGTTCGTGCGACTGACAGCTGAATTTCGTGAAATTGTCGGACACATTCGTTGTTGAGAACTGAAGCACTTCGATCGTTTGAATAAAAACATAGAAACGAAGGTTCTCTTCTTCAAGTTTACGGCTTCACGGTTGGGTAGAGTGATATGACCGACATGAAATCCTTACCGACTCGCTCAGGGATTTTGCCCGTCTCCCACATTGGGATACATGTGGGTATAGGACCTTCGGCTTCAAGCAAATAAGTAGTGTCAACGAACTGACTCCTGCTCAAAGAAATCAAACTAGATAATGGTAAGATGATCCTGCATGCAATAGCGTTATTAACAAGAACAATATATATGTGAAGCGCGCACTCTAAATAGACCAGCACGCGATATGGAACCAGGGCTGGGCAATATCGCTAAAGTATTTTAAAACGCAAACGCGCGAGGGGGAGAGAGAATTAGGTGGCCAGATGAGATTAAGAAGTTTGCGGGTATAACGTAGCCGCAGGAGGCACAGGACCGGGTTGATTGGCAGAACGTGGCTGATTGACAGAACATGACTGCGCCCCTTGTCCTGCAGTGGGCGTAGTCAGGCTGACGATGTTCGTGATGATGATGATAATGATGATGATAATGTTAGAGACACTTTTGAGTATCTGTAATTTTGTGTCGAAATACATTAGCAATATTTTATCTGAGTAGAGAGATACGTTGGCTATTCATCAATTATGTCGCGATACTGTGCAGGACCTGGTATCTCGTTGCCTTTTTATTGGAAATGAGCTGACCTGTTTCCAAGGGTGAAAGAAACACTTTATCCGCTAAGCCAAGCCAAGGCGAGCCGCGGGTAGGTAAAAGAGGTAGGGTGGCGAAGGGACAAAAGAAGAGGTATCGCTACGCTACACGACTTTCCGGTGGGGAAGACGGTATTCATTTGTTATAACACTAACTTGTGCTCCTCTTCAGGGCTAGAGAGACACTTACTCGTTCGCGCGCCTTGTGCTTATAAGGCCGAACGGACGCTATCTAGAGCCTATTTGAGAGGCTGCGGTTGCTTAAGTGCAATTAACGCAGCAGCCTTCTCAGCAAAACTGATCTTGTCTGTAAAATAAACGAATACTTTTACGTCATTCACTGGTGTTCTTTAGTGATTTGAGCGATGTCTTCGACTTGCAAGCTTCAATGCACTGCTACATTATTCAAAGTATTATGCGGCAGTTGATAAATGTCTTTCTGCATCAGCCAGCATCCCAAAAATAAGAGATGAATTCCCGTATCTGTATTAAGGGAACTTTTTTTCTCTGTTTTTCAAAAGTAACTCCCAAATACTTCTTAACAGGAAAGACAAATGTACCTGAGTATCTACACTTTAGGCTTTCAATACATCTACTTCGATAGCTGTAATCCGGGATACTTTATGAGTATCTCCGCCCATCCCTGTATACGACGGTGTTCTCCGTATCAATTATTCGTGCTTACACGTACAGCGGTGTGCAAATGTTTCCACGCCGCTCTCCTATGCTTTCTTAAGGGAGCGCGGCCTGGAAACTTTTGACCACCAATCCACATGAATCAGTCGGCAAGCGTACCGAAAATGTCCCCTTTTCCTCGCGGCATGTTTTGCGACATATTGTCGCTACTAGCGCCATTTATAAAATAAATTTATGCGCAAAACATGTGTACCTATAGCAGGTGCATAAATAAATTTCAGACGTACAGTCCCTACTGGTATGAAGTATGATTTACACCGTCTTTGAGCTTTTGTGTAACGCTAATATTCAACCACCTTAATTTTATGACCGGTACGCCAATGTGATGCTTACACAAGTGGTTCAAGTGCACCACATGTATTTTACTAATATTTGCCCTAGCACAGTTTGCATACGACTTCTCATCCGTGATCTTTCGACACACATGAAACAACGCATCGGTCTTCGTCACAACACCGCGTCTACATCCGATGCGGTGCAGGCGTGATCTCCGCTACCAGGAGCAGCTTTAAAACACTATAATGCATGGTGTAGTACATGGCCAGGAATCTGCGCTACTCCTAAACCTAAACACTTAGACGATACGTTGCTTGAAGTTGAATGCACTCGCACCATTATTAGGTTATGGAATTTACATGCCTCTCTAACAAAAGGATGTTGTAACATTGATACCGCTCCGTAGAATAACCATGCCACGTTTCTACCTCATTTTTGTAATTTTTGCGTTGAAGCTAACTTCAAGTTGCACCAGGAAAATGTCAAATGAATGGGCCTTGGTTGACCTGCGTTTCATCCTCGTGAGCTACAACCGTGCAGCTGATTAATGAGAAACACGTTTGGGTATTCAAATATTTTACAGTTAGCGATTTCACAATCAATACTCATAAAGCAATCTTTTGGTCTCTTACAACATGCAGCACAGCCCAATTACTTCTTCAGATATTCGCACGGTTACAGACTTCTGATAACTATAAAACCCCAGGTTTCACTGAGGCCTGAAATTTAATTGTAACCTGAAGGTCGCCAGATAGAATCCGCGTTTCGATGGAGGTGAAATGCTAAAGGACCGCGAATTTAAATTTAGGTGCGAGATAAAGAACCCTAAATGGAGGAAATTTCTGAAGCCCTTCACTACAGCGTCCCTAATAGTCATATCGTTGTTTTGGGACGTAAGACCCCAACAATTATGAAATTTCATGTACTTAACGTGCACCTGTGGGGCACGCAAGGGTCTTTGAAATCCGCCAATTGAGGCACAAAATCCCTGGGTCTGATTCGGGACTGTGCTCGAAACACACTACACCTGGAACTCTCTCGTCTCGGATTTCTCGTTGTGCTCGCAATATATTCAAATAAACTTTATTAACTCGCAATATTTAACCCAGTAATAGTTCAGCGAAACAGACCGACTTACGGTCATTCAGGTTTAATAGGCTTTGCCTATCCGGCCTCTTATTTCGTTGCTACAGACATCCGATAACTGTTGAATATTTATAATGATGCGAATGCTTCCATCATTACAACTATCCTACAAAAGGTGCCTTTACCGTCCTATAAACAAGTATTACGTAATTGAGCTATGTGAAATTACTGGAAAATTTTTTTGAACGTGCCACCAATATTATAATTAACTGCCACGCTGGTCTAGAGGTTATGGTGTTCGACTGCTGATTCGAAGGCTGCGCGATGGAATCCCGGCAGCTGCGGCCGTATTTCGATGGAGGCGTAGTGTTATATGCCCATGTACCCATGTATTTAGGTCTACGTTAATGAACCCCAGGTGACTGAAATATCCGGAGCCCTCCACCGCGGCGCGCCTCGCAATCATATCGTGATTTTGGGACGTAAGAGCCCAGAAATTATTACATTATGTCACCAATATTTTTAGCACTTGAAGAGCAGCACCTTACTGCTAGCAACAGCTCAATGAAGATTTCTTGTTTTATGTCGTAACAATGACATTGATCACAATATCGAGATGTGGGCTACCCCCTATTAGTAAGAGTGCTCCGTGCAAAATTTGTCAATTCAGTTTATTTTTTTATTTAACAGAGACGCGTATGGCTATAAAGAGTATCTCCGCACAAATCGCCCTATTTTGGTTCTTGTTATTTGTTTAGAATTTATTTGGTTAATTGTAGTAATTATATTCCAATGCGATTGCGATGGATATGTATTGTGCCAGCGCATACAAACGGAGCGCGCCCTGCATCACCAGCCTCTGTTAATAAATTTTTATCGGCCTGCTTCATGTCTGCGTCAAATAAGGGCTTATACTGTGACCTTGTAAAGGTTTAAGGTGAAATATGTTCACGGTGCCGCAGGTTAAACGCAGAATAACAGCGAAGACAGCACAAGCGCCGACCTCAAATCGAACTTTATTACATTAAATAGCGAATAGATAAATAAAGGAAAATGAAAGTTAGCGTAGCCCATGTGCCCATGCAGCTGCGTACTTTCTAACATTCATAATCTACATGTCACATCACATATCAGATTCGTCATAGCATATCATAAGCTCCTAGATTCGTTTGATATATCAGATTCGTCGTCGTGCTACAACTTCTTTTTGAAGTCTTACAAACAGGCCCAAGGTTCCACTCTTCTAAGTGAAAAAGCAAATGCGGTTAATCCAAAATATGGTTTTTACAGCGAATAAAAGGTGTTTCTATTGCGTCTTTCAGGCAGTGAAACACGTCACAATGCAGAACATACGACGGTGTACCGTTCTGTACTCAGTGTCATTGCGCGGCACCGATATGGAAAAGCGATAACTTTTACGTGAAATAGTCTTAAAAGAACTGCTAAAGAAAAAAAAAACGAATCTCCCGGCGAAAGGATAGTTCATCGAAAAGGCGTCATTCGGGGACTGAACTTCAGCTGCTCTCCGCGCTCGCTGTTTCGAAAGTTCCCTCTTCGCTCGGCTTCACCGGAAGATCGTAGTTCTCCTTTGCCGCTCACAACCACCGCCAGAATGCGCCGCAGTCGCGCGCGCACGCGGGCCCCCCGCTTCCGCTCCGTACGGGCTTGCCGCTTGCTCTCCCCACCTCATCTCGCCTGCGTCCGGCCGCGGCGTCTGCTACGGAAGGGGGAGTTCGAGCTCTGCGCCTGGCGGGCCCCGAGGTAGTTGCGGCCGTAGCAACGGCGTGAGCGAGTGGTGTTCGCGCAGCACCGGGAAAGTGAAGCCAACACGACCGGCGGATCCGTGACAACAGGGATCGGCGCGGAGCGTTACAGTTCAACTCGGTAACAAGTCGCGCACCACCAGGAAGATCGTCGCTGACACCTTCGTACAACCTCTCCGTAAAAAGAGTCGCGGTGCTGGCTTAGGCCTCTCTTTCTCGATCGTCTTCTGTTGGATATCTTCGAGCCGTTCATCCGAAAACGAACTGCGACGAAAACCACATCCTGCCCAACCTGGTCCGTGGTCGAGCCTGTTCTTTGATGCCTTCCAGCCTGACACGTCGGTCGGCCACCGCCGAAGACCTGGTCTACGAGGCACCGCGACGCACTCAACGAAGTCACTCAGAATGTGACGTCGGCGAGACCTAGGAGTCGTCGTTCGTGAGCGCGCCTGCGGCAGCAAGTTCCAACGCAGCGGCGGCGGCGCGGAGAACTCGGCGTCGCTTCAACAGGTGAGCCTACAAAGCGCCCCAGCTGCTGCTTCTGCTGCTAGCGGCTGTGCGTACATTTCTCCTCGGTATTTCGGCGCTGAGTTGGCAAGAATATAGGCAGACGTCGTGGCGGACGGGGCCTCGCATCTGCTTCTTAATAACTCGCGTGCTTTATGTTTTATCGTGCGGACGGATGCACCGGCTGAGAAACTCGTCCGTACCGAAACAGTAGTTAAAGGGACGACTGAATATTCGGCACGGTGTAATTGGCTAGTGCAGATAAATGGTTCTCTTTACTGCCGGGTATTGCATGGAATAATCGTGCTAAGTTCTTCAACCAGTTGTGATACCTTTGCTAGGCTGTTTGGATAAACATTGGCCTTGTCGCAGTTCCACGACAAGGAGAATGGAAACAACTCGATAACGACCGTCAACGACCATGGCGACTTCGTTTTCACACACACGCGCACACGTACGCACACACAAACAATTGTTTGCGGTTGAAGGAAATTTTAGTTGTAAATAAATTATGATTGAGTTCTTTAACTATCCAGATCTCGGAACTGCCCCTCGAGCATCAAAACCACATATATACTATGATTGAGGATATAAATCGCAAGTAACATGTTGTTAAAAATGAATCGGGTAACGTTAGGCAAAATCTAATTCTTTGTTACGGTACAGCACGTTTCCTGTAAACTGCCTTCCGCCGTTTCCCGTACAATTATTTAAGCTTATTCATACGCTTTACTTGTTTTTTTTTACATCCGGTGCTTTGTTTTGTTTCCATATACACGCAGATCTACGGACATGTCATTACAAGGCCTCGCGCGTGACCTCGCTTATTCTATTTTTACGTAATTGTGAACGCATCGGCTTGGATACACGGACATACTGCGGATGTGCCCCCCCCCCCCCTCAGCTTGTGGACGGCGTGTGTTTTCAAGTGCAATCTCAATCCAATAATACAGTAACATCTGCGTTTTTGCGTGCCAAAACCACGTTATGATCATGAGCACACCGTAGAAGAGCCCTCCGGTGTTCTTTAAGGGGACCATGAGGTGTTACTTAACGTGCATTGACATCGCACAGTACACGAGTCTCTAACATTTCGCCTCTGTGGAGATGCGACCACGACGGCCGGGATCGAACTCGCGACTTTGGGGTAAGCAACCGAGCAAAAAATCCGTCTCCAAATAAAGGAAACAGGAGTCTACTTTCTAGTATATTTGCAAAGGAAAGGAAAGTGGCTAAAACTTTTGATGAACATTTCTTTCATTTTCGTCTATGGATTTTCAGTTCACCCGTCCAAATTTTTATAAAGGTATCAAAACATCAGAAAGCAGACTGCGTTAGAGCCGGCTATTCCAATGTAATTATGTATGCACAATCTAACCAAATTTATTCATCATCATCAGCCTATTTCATGGCGACCGCAGGACGAAGGCCTCTACCAACAATCTCCAATTTACCCAGTTTTTCGCGAGTTAATTACTTTTTATGCATGGATATTTTTTAATTTCATTAGTCAACTTAACTCCGTTCCTAATGTAAGCTACTGTAACCGATGTACCAGCAGAAATTGTTTTTTGACGCAATCTGCACTTTCTTAGGAGCGCAAGGTCAATAACGTGGCAATACACAAAAGTTTATCTATTTTCTTTGTACTTCAAAGCTGCACATTGTGTCGTTTATTGGTCTACAGTACTGTCAACAGTAATTGAATCGATGAGACAACGAATAATGTTGACTTCCTTTCATATTGCACACTTGTTAACCGAAGTTCAATTGGCGCGCTGCAAAGCAGCCGAATTTAAGAAAAAGCACTTTCATTATACGTGCCAGTGTGAACCTACAATGCCACCTTGCTATTGAAGCATTGGAATATGCAGTTCGGTGCTGCAACCAAAACAGCTATCCGTTGTTCTTTGTTTAAATGTGAACACCGGGAAGGAGGCTTTCTTGCCAGAGTGCCGTCTACACACCGTGTGTTATCGTACAGAATATATATCGCATATCGTATACATCGCGTACATCGTATACAGTGCATTGTACTGCGCCGCAACATAAAGCCTTACCCGCCACGGTGGTCTAGAGGTTACCTTTATGGTGACCCGAAGGTCGCGGGATCGAATCCCGGCCGCGGCGGCCGCATTTTCGATGGAAACGAAAATGCTTGGGGTCCGTGTACTAAGAATTACGTCCACGTTTAAAAACCCCAGGTTGTCGAAATTTGCGGAGCCCTTCTCTACGGCAGTCGCTCCGTTAATCCCCATCGTGGTTTTCGGGATGTTGATTCCAACCAATTAGTTCTTAACCATAAAGCGTTGTCCTTCGATTTTCAAATTTATTTGTTGTATCATCACTCACCCACGAACTCTCGTCTTGCATGAGGTCGTTTTCGTAAGAAAAAGAAGAAGCGAAGTGTCTGTGAACGGATTCGCCAACTAATAAAGGGGTTAATAAAACGCGCGGATATTCCCTTATATTCATGCCGGACCGAGTCGGCACAAGAACTTCTGAATTCGCAACACTTTTCCCCAAGGCTAGGCAGTTAGTACACTCGATTCTTTTTCCCGCCGTTTACCAAAGAGCATGTTTTATGTTCACACGGTGTACTTGCTTTATTGTAGTCTTTATTCATGGCCAGCAGATCTGCTCTCTTATGCTCTTCGACGTGTTATCGCTTGGTGCATGGCCGCCTCAGAATGCAATGGAACATTTCATGAAGTTTCAAGATAGTCCTTATAATACTACACGCACCATACGTGTGGTTCAGTACACTCTGGCTTTTGCGCCAACACAAGCGATAAGTCTAGAATGAACGTTGCCGCATGCGTTAAAGCCGACGCGTTTAGCCGATGGTCTACGCATCCATATAAACCATAATTTGTCGTTGACGTAACATATACAATTCATAACGAACAAAGCTAATCGCACATTTGACTATACCCGTAGAAGCTTTTCGCTCGCGCCATTATCACTTTAAAAAATTATATACACAACACATGATCAACCACAGTTGTAGTATGCCTAATCACTGTGGGAACCACATCATGCTATCTCAATTAACTGTCTCGAAAACGTCCACAATCGCTCCACTCCGTCAATTCTAATTAGACGGCGAGTGTAAGCAAATGAAAGCTGCACTAAATCTCTCTTCCCTAGTAAACCACAGGAAAAAATCACGTTTGTGGTTTTTTTTTGATGGATTTATTAGCAGAACGCAGCATTTCAATCAGCAAGGAAAACTACAGCACCATTGATCTCCTCGCATAGAAATCACACATGTAGTACATATGCCTTGCTCAACATAAAAACGCACTCACAATAATTTTTACCAAAACCTTGCAATGAATGAAACGGTATGACAGCGTCTATGGTTACCATATGTAACCCTGCTCTATTTAAAATGGCATAGTCAGGATATGTAGTCATCCAAATTGAATAGCGCGAAATCTAAAAACGACTAAGTAGAAAGAGAGGTGCAGAGGACTGATACACAGATGCACAGGAGATCTGTGTCCCTTCTTCGTCCTGTTAGATTTCGCGCGATCCAATTTTGAAGATTATGAACCAACTAGCCCAGGAACATATTTTCTTAAACATCTAGTCGTGAGGCAATAATCACAAGTTTCGTATTATTTTTGTTATTGTGCAAATGTGATCATTGCAAATTAAGTATGTACGCATCAGTCTATTATTCCTGACTGGCGTGCTGAAACGGATATAAAATGAAGTTATACATGCAGATATTAAGTATCCCCGTACTACGTGCACAGTATATCTTGCTCGCGATCACATTACTGAAAATAACAACGTATCAGAAAGAAAAACTGTGTGCCTCGTTTTCGTCGGCTACATTCTTACCATTTCTGAGCGCGTCATTGACCGCGCGGCTTAGAATACCGCAGAATAAAAACTAATACACTTCAAAGCAGCGTCATCTATGATTACATCTCCGTCGTTCATTCTTTGGGTATCTCGTTCGTGGTAGTTGACGAAGCAGTGTTTGCGCAAGATATTTTGTATGCTTCAGAGTCGAGAGATTTTGATCTCGGCGATGCTGCAGTTCACGCGAACCCACGAGTTTATCAGATAAACCGTATAAACTAAGGCTGCTGTCTCCGCATTCGCAGTCAGAACTAATAACACTTCTTGAGTATCTATAACAAACTTACCATATGTTTAAGCAATGAAGCTTAACGCGTATGGAAAACTTGGCTTCACAAAAGGTCGAAAAAAAATGTTGCATTGGTGTAGCTCGGCTATGCCAGGATAACGTAGCGTTAGCAAATGTTCAGCTAATTATTCTTAGTTTTCTTGATTGTCTAGGGGATTAGCTTGATTATCATGCTTACTGCTGCTCCAATGACACACACACGGTATACGTATTATGTGGCACATGTATATTTATTTTGCTAGGCAACTGCTTCCGGATCTGATGGGTTAAGCTTCTCCGCTCTTCTGCGCCGTTGAGCAGCATTTGCGCTCTCCTTCGCCATGGCTATACCACACTGGCAAACGCCCGTCAGAGGCGCTATCAAGTGGCTCCAGCACAGTGCCAGGCGGCGACTTCACAGCGAAGGCGAATAGCTGCGCGCACGCCGTCGACAATACGTCTGCCAAGGCTACGACGTCACTCCTCTGGAAAGCGCAGACCGGCGGCGGCGAGTCGCGCGCGGTGGCGGCGGAGTGCGCGGGAGTTGCTGGCTCCGGTGCGTGATATCACTGATCCTCACGCATGCGCAGCACGGCTCTTGAGGATCCACGCAAAACTGGCTCGGCTAGGCCAGTGGAGCTAACGCTACAAAATGGAACCGCATTGCAGGGGTGACATCATGTGTTTTGCCAAATGTAACTTTTTTCAGCGTTGGTGCTTGTCTTCAGCGCGAGACATCACGGGCTCCTGTCTCGTCGATGGTAATGGGCCGCTGAACGCGCGATTATTAAAAAGCAAACGGCTCTCTATTCGGTTCGAAATTCTCAGTACAAGCACATAGGCCGGGTCGTAACTTCGAATTCTCTGTAGGTATGTTACTTACCCTATTAAAGGGGCCATTACACCCAATTTCCCATCATAATCTGCGTTATGTGGATTAATCCTTGTACATTCACAAATAAGCTTGCGAAATTTTAGCGCATTTGGTAGAGCACCTAATTTATAATCGAATATTTTTATAAACACGCGAGCGGCCCCAGAGTCAGGCAACGCTGGTGCACTCGCGAGCCGTGACGTAACAAACAGCTAGGTGTGCAAGCTTCTGCATTGCGGCGAACGATATTGTTTCGCGGTCAGCTGCACGTGATATCGAGATATTTGAGCTTGCTTCAGCATGGCACTGGAAATTGAACGATTTGCAGCGGATGAAACTTTGATAAAAGACGACGGCTCCATTCCATGCTGCACGTGATTCACACGCGCCATAGCAAAATGGCGGACGCCGGCGGTGGACGGGCTTTACAGCCGGCGACTTCTAGGTCTTGTTTTGCACTGAAATAGTCTTTTACGGCCCACTTTTGAAATCTGTATAGGCATAACAGACCCACTACTTCTAGTTTTCGCTGAAAACCGCAAATCTTTGGGCGACCGTGTCATGGCCCCTTTAGAGTGTGAATATAAATGTGGGAGCAGTCGATATACGTGTTTGTATGCAAATTTGTGCATATGTGTATCCTTGACCGTGGGGGCGCGCAACTGGTTTTCTGAAAACGTTACGCGAATATTCTTCCTTTTCACATCATGGCATTTCTATGCACCATTGTCAAAACATTTTAGGCTTTTGTCGAAAGTGCTTGTCTAGTTTTCAGGACGACTTCCTTGTTTCATACAAAAAGCTATGCTATACCTCTACATGAGTCGGCTGCGTAAGTAGATGCGTCGCCGTGGGGAGCTATGCCCCGTCCTAATAACGAACTGCATTGCGCTAAGCGTCCGAAGCAAACATCCTATTTTAATGTTGCATCGAGGCACAGTATAGCGAATGGGCGAAGGCGGTTTCATAGTTCGCAGTCAATAATTTGTCAGTATGGCGAACTATTCGCGTCCTGTCATCTCGATTACCATACGCTGGTTAAATATCCTGGGACACTGTTGTGAGAGGTGTCGAATACAGCTTTGCCCTATTTTTCAACCAATCACGGAGGGCGCAGTTCTGTGCAAAATCCAACGATAGATGTTGGATCAGCACCACCGAATAGCATCACTTATTATTTTGTTCATTCCTCTCATTTTTGAACCTACACTGTTGACTTCCGCTATCATGGTTCTGAAATTAATTCATAAAGTTTCAAGTTCGTGTAGCTCGTTTTAAAAGCCCGACTTCTATGGCCGGTATTGTACATCTCACTCGTCATTTCTAATATAAGAGAACTCCATGGAATAATACAAGAAACAGAAAACACCTGAACTCCAGCGCCAACTCTCAACTGAAATTTCAATCTCATGTTCACGATACTATACACACGCACGTTGCAACACAAAAGAAAAAAAAACAGATAATTCAGCTTGCACTAAGTCGCACAAGGCTTTGCCACAGCACTGCTGGTGGGCACGTTTCAGCTATTCTTGTTAACCATCTGTACAGAATGCTTGGCAGTCACTGGGCGCGTGCCGGTTCGTGCTGATGATAATTTTCTAACTACGACACACCCCAAACCTAGACTATAATAGCTCTGCGGTAAAACAAAAACCAAACATGTCCTTACGTTTCTTTTCTATGTTTGATATTATGTGCCTCTATTATTGCCGAAGCTGTCTAGATTATGCTTCACAATGGTGCCTGGGAGATAATTTCGGTATTACACGTACGAAGTAATAAAACTAATATATGCATCAGCTTCCCATACACCGCGTTACATTACATATATATATATATATATATATATATATATATATATATATATGTATATATATATATATATATATATATATATATATATATATATATATATATATATATATATATATATATATATATATATATATATATAATATAATATATATATATATATATATATATATATATATATATATATATATATATTATATATATATATATATATATATCAGGACGATAATAGATTATCTATACGAGCATCTGTCTGATGGGGCTGCATTGCAGTAGCTGATGTGCGTCGTTAATTCCTTTCAAACCAAGTACGTGAAGGTGGTATGTGCCTTTTGCTTTGTGTATTTCTCGACAAATTTCTTAGCACTTGATAAAGCCGAAAATCCTCTATGAACATACAATGAAGCTCACCGTAACAAACACTATCGGATTTAATTGAAGAGTTTTAATGCCGTGGGGATAATTATTTCCAAATAGTGACCGAAAATTCGGTTCACAGGTCACTGATATCTCAACGTAAAACGTACATCATGTCTTCAGAATCAGATTCCTGCAAAGAACAAACGAAAATCAAATATAGGCACGTCAACATCACTACGTTTATTGCAAGCCGAGTAGTTTTCAAACAGAAAAGGTCATCAACACGGGTATAAAGTTAGAAACGGGCATGTCCCAAGAATAAAGCGTCTATAGAGGCCGACGTTTTAACTCACCGCTGTTTTCTACGCCGTTCACTTCTGCAGAAATGCTAGCAGCTGCAGTAGCAGATCTGATCTTGGTCGTTATAATTCTAAGTCGGGTCCTTGACACAATGGAATCTACCAACTGCCAACCAAATGACGTCGACCGTAGCTAGACCTGACGTAGCGCGCACGTCAGCCAGAAAAAGACAAGGTACACTTCCTCTGCGTTTTATTTTCTGCAATAGCGTGGATTTTTTCGAGGCGTTATCCCAAACGCAACTACGGTTTAGACCGAATGTTCCCGTTTAACCCCGTCCTTACTGAATCATCGTGCGTAGGCTCTTCAGGACATGGTGTGGCCTTTGAGAGAGGTTGCAGCCTTGAGGACAACTTTTATTCTTTCCTTTCAACGCTGCCCATCTCCGGGTGCTATTCAGAATACAATAGGCAGCATTTGTGACCGCCCACAGTGCACTCCACGTGTCAGTTCTTTATGGTGGTAACCTGTTCGACTTAGATGGTATCGCTGAATGAAAGGCGGCAAACGACGCGCATAAAAGGAAACGCAGATTCTTTTTTTTTCCTTTGTAGATATCTGCCCACGCGTAACCGAATGCTTTTAAAGAACACGAATATGCTTTAGGGTACATTCCTCGCAGTTTCATCTCTAAACGTTTTGTTTTTCTTAGTTATGAAACGAAAAATCCTGTCATTGTGCAGAAAAGATAGTTCGGAGGATGAACTCACAGTAATCGTAAGGAGGTTAGGCGAGGTTCGATACTGCGTCGCGGCAAGGTCAAGCAGCACAATTTGATGTTGTCTTACGAAGCACTCGGAAAGAAGCATCCGACCAAGATCTACCAAAACTTTTTTTTTTCTCTTCTTTAGTGATGTGACAGATGTTCATACTTCAAAACGCCGTGTATCGCAGTTGCTGTTTTAGGGTCGTTTCAAGGTGCTGCTGTTAGTGCTGAAGGTAGAATCATTCGGTTTGAAGGAGTTCAAACGTTCACTAAATGAAGTAACATTGACTGGGATTACTACAAGAAGGCATGTCTACTCGTTTGTAGCACAAGTATAGAGAGCAAATCGACGCAGATTTTCCTCTAAATTGATGATTGTTTCGTCACAGTTCATTCGTCAAATGCTTCGCAGTTGACAGTTATTTTTTGAACTGCAAAGTTATTTGAGATTGCGATGGTTTTCTTTTGCAGTATTGCGTTATAAATTAATGAGTTTTTTTTTTATTTAATGTAGCTGACTTCTACTTACTGGATTCCGCATAATTGATTTGACCTATTCAGTGAAAGCGATTCACTGCAATAAATCTGCAAAATAATCTAATACGTCAATAGTTCGATAAAAAGCGTGAATTCGGAATGCAAATTTTCCGCACTTTTCATTGCTCTCTCATTTTGAACTGAATGATGGATGAAGGCAGTGTCCTCAGAAAGTTGTGTCAGCGAAATCTTAAGAAAACAAAGTTCCTTCTTTTCTAAAAACATAATACATACGAATTTCATGGCAACCAGCCGTACATGCAACAGGGATGGTCATGGAATGTGGGCGGATTATCGTCCCCTTATAACTTGATACGACGTGAAATATATATATTGTGTTCTTTTTCAGTGCCTCCGTGCGTTCTTTCTTCAGAAGGTGACAGACGTCGCGTAATAGAGTTTCCCTTTTTTCTTTTTTTTCTGTTTGCTCTCGAGCAGTCGCTGTCAACTTTAGAATAAACATGGGACGCAACAGGTCGCACCGAGCGCATCGCACGCGCAGCGTCTCTTCCTCTGCATTGAGGTGAACGACGTTTGTGCAGCGACGATCGATAAAACGTTGGGTCGGGTCAGGTCACCGGGACTCAGAACGTCAGGTCACGAACTGTGGGCGGAGAGAGCAAGGGGTAGTTAATAACGTGGGCGCGTTTTATTTGTTTATTTTTATAATTTCTTCTCGTTCTTTTCTTACGCATCTTAAGTAGAAGTTTAAGGCACCATCATTCCTTATTTATATGGTTCTTGGCGAAAGCTTAAACGAGACTCGGCACAAGAGTTCAGTTTTGCGACGGTTCTCAGAAGACGCGAGACCGTTATGTTCC
Organism: Rhipicephalus sanguineus; assembly: GCF_013339695.2. Classification (NCBI taxonomy): domain Eukaryota; kingdom Metazoa; phylum Arthropoda; class Arachnida; order Ixodida; family Ixodidae; genus Rhipicephalus; species Rhipicephalus sanguineus. The sequence goes on from NC_051183.1 coordinate 87,467,129, forward strand.
TTTTTTTTTGAAAAGAGATTAAGGAAGATGAGATGTAGCAAGCAACATATATTTATAGTAACACCTTAAGTGCGAATAGCTGAACTTGTGTTGTGTATTTGCATTTTTCTAAGGTGAGCGCAAAGATGAAATAGTTCAAGGCTGAACGAACGAATTTTTTTTTTTTTTGTAGGATCGTAACGCCCTCGTGGTCATGGTCAGGTGGCCATATATTTCTGCAGGCGTAGTAGAGGTGGAAGTCGCGGGTTCAAAGCCGGTTGCTGCGGTCGCATTTCGATAGAAACGAACTACTAGAAGCCCGTGTACTTAGATTTAGGCACACGTTAAAGCTCCCCAGGTGCTCGTGATTTGCGAAGCCCTCCACTACGGCATTCCTTACAATTATATCGTGGATCTTGTACGTAACATCACCGATATTATTAGAAGAGGCGAGGAATAATACGCATATGAATATGACGCGGCTTGGTAGATATGAGTGAGGAATTTACAGAAAAATACAAACACGGGATGAATTAATAAAGCAAACGGAAAATTCTCCATCTGCAAGGTAATAAATACAGAGCAAAGTTTTTATTGCGCAATGTTTACATGACTGAAGAGCATCGAGATAGACTATTAATTTACATTTGAATAGCTTGAAAACCATATTATTGTAGTGATCTAACTTACCAAATGCAAGAGTATCACCAGAATCCCTTCGATAAAAATTTTCCCCAGTGCGAGATATGCCTGAAATGTCACCAGATATACCGATGGAAACTTCATTAAACTTTCCTTTATGTGCCAATTTATTTTGTTCCTTTTTATTTGACTGTGCTTAGTGCGTCTTACTAGAGTTCCTTACTTAAAGTCGGATGTTGCGCACGCCAGATAAAATGACCGTAAGTGCACTGCTTTAGCCCGAAAGAACGCAACGTCTTTGGCAGGGCACTCACAGCAGCGTTCCGCAAGAGATATTATCTTTCATGACGCGGCTTCCAAGCATCTGCTAGCTTGAGTTACGCACTACCTTTTCAAGATTCTCATGCCATGACGCGTGTTCTGTCTTTGGTATTTAACGTGTCATTTATTTTCTTTTCGCGTTTTACGATTGCACGGCTGCGATAGGCTGACATGTCCGATTTTGTCCTCGGGAGGAAAGCTGATGATTTGTACCCTGGAAGTCTTAACATTTCAACGGAAAGCTTTTGAGCTTGACCTAAATATATAGTTAAAATCTGCGACTAAATGGCTTTTCCTCTGACGAAGGAAACCAACATTCTGCCTCACGATAGATTCTGAAGAAAATGTGCGTTTCTCTTGGTGACGCAAAAGAAAAGAAACTTCAAAAAATATTGTGTGGTTGCACTCGTATGCTTATCAAATGAACCATGACCAGCTATTCGAACGCTCTTTGGTGCAGGGATGTACCGCGCATGCGCCAAGTGCTCGCGTCACCCTTGTCATACCCTGAAGCTAAGCCTATTAACGGACTTCATTTCCGTAGAATTTTTCAGCGAGTGACGTCACGGCTGAAGCCGTATGCCACGCTAATTAATGTACGTTGTATGTTTTGCAACTAGTCTTACTGGTCATTTCAAACTCTCACGCTACAGACCGGTTTAATTCACGAATTATTTTACTCCTTCAACCAGTAGACCGATGACTTGCCACACTGGCTAACGGACCTAATGCTTCTTGTAACCACGTGTCTTGCATTCGTTGAATATAAACTTGACTTGATATGTCAATGGCCAGCAGCCCTAGCTACTGATGTATTCTCAACCAGGTTTAACTGGAACCTACTCCAAACAAGCGCAGTTAACGATCTGGTCAAGTGTTCACGAGCGCCCCCAGCCGAGGGTTCTTTCAATCACCATTCGTCCGTCCACTTCGGCGCATTACTTCGCTTCCTTCGCGAAAGTACGCCTGCAATAAAAAGGAATGGGCTCAACACTGGAGTCTCCACTTACTCTATACGCTTCTTGGCAAGTGCGTGTATATATTTTACTCCCGGCTGTGGCTATTCTATATCACCGTTCTGCCAGGGACAGTTTTATTACTACGGCTTAACGTTATACGGTGGTTATGTCGCTGAGAACTTTTACTGCTTCATTTTCACTACTTGTTCTCGCTTTCAATATCGCAACGATAGAAACAAACAGGAAAAGTACAAGCAAAATGCGAGGCGTCCTGAAGAAAAGAAAAAGGAGATTGAGAAAGTCTGGCGGAACGGTGAAGCGAAAAACGCGAGACTTAATTCTGGGAAAAAACGTGTTTATATGCGGGAATGCCTGGCAGACCATAATGTGTAGTCACTGAAGAAAGTTATCTTGTTTCTCTTGTTTTCTTTAGAGGTTTTATAAAAGTATCACATTTGTGCGACGCTTGTGTGTGCAGACAAAAATATACAAACGTTAGCTTGAACCGTGCTGCGCATATTTGAGAGTCTACCACACGCTACTTCCACTCGGATGACACGATGTGTTCATAACTCCCATTTTTTTCTATCGAGATGTAGACAATTTTTCTGAACTAGTATCTTGTTGTCACGGAAATCGCTGCGGACAGTAAAGGGAAAAGCATGATCCCGTAAGAAAAGTTTCCGGTGTGTGAGCAGTTAAAATACCTCTAATAATAAGCCACTTTAAGCAGTAGTTATTTGAGAGGGAGAAGGAGGGAGATAACATATTAGAAGAAGGCAGAGGGATCTGCCTGAGATTGTGCACTCTCGCCTTCTACTCTGCTCAGGGGAAATGGAAAGGGTGAAAAAGAGTGATGAAGCTGATACTGAGGACAGAAACAGGTTATGCGTATGCACACCAACGACGTAACACAGTGGTTTTCTTGAAATCGAGTGCCTACTGCAGTACTCCTCAGAAAGTCTACAAATGCCATTGTAGCACTTGCTGATGCTGTCTGGTATGACACTGCGGACAATAGGCTAGTTACACTGAGAATTTTCACACCGATGATGCCCGCCAACGTTGAATTCAGCGTCTTCCATTGGGACACGTCTAAGGGCAGTCGCACTATAGATGTGTTAAGTCTCTTACATTTGGCAGTGCTCACAGTTCGGGCTGTCCACATGGCCGATGAGGTGCGCGTAGAGTCGAGTGAAGGTGCCGGGGCGAATACAAACACCACGTTAAATCTACCAAAAAAATGATACCTTAACTGCACAATAGCCACACAAATAAGCTGTCGTGGTTTGGTACGATTTGACCGCTTCACGACCTCACCTAAAGAACTAAAGCTGATGTACACGGTTTCTATGTAGTATCTTGCTGTCAGATCTACCTGTTTGATTTCGTTGACACTACGAGTGAAGCGTTAGACACGTTCAAGCATATGTATACGGCTATATATACCCATGTATCTGAATGCGCGTCTGTGTGTGCGCGCGCGCGTGTGTGTGCGTGTGTGTGTATGTGTGTGTGTTGTGTGTGTGTGTGGTATTTGATGAAGAAGCGCACAAGATGACACAATCACGCACACCTAAAACGACGCAAACGCAAGCGCTGTTTAGATTTGCGTCATTTTATGTGTTTGTGGGTTGTGTCTTTTCGTATGCTGCTTCATCAAATATCACGGCTCACAAGCTAGCCCGTCATGTACTTATTATGCATATTGTGACGTTCCGTCCCCGCCACAGGAAAGGTTTGCGGGCGCGTCAAGCTCTTCGAGGACAGCGTTTATTCTACAATCCCTCCCATCTGTAATTATACCGGATGGCAAATAAAACAATTTCAGTTTCAGTACTGCCTGCCTCACTAAGTGTACCAGCGCGTCTGCAGGCACCTCGTGCTCACCTTAAATACGAGACGTTAGCCTTATGCTCGGTAAAGTAGGGCACGGCAGCCATGTTCCAAAGGAGAGGTTCTGCTGCTTAAGCCTTCTCTACGGCAGGCACAAAAAAAAAATAAAAGATCTGGGCTAATGAGCGCCCTCTGTCTCTTTCCCGCGGTCGCGTGGGCGATCACTGATTGGTCGGGAAGCCGGCAATGGATCTTATGCATCCGGGTACCACCGGTGGTTCGGGATCGCTTGCTTCCCTAACCGGGAACGATTTCCCGGGGGACTAATCACTTCCGGCAAAAAAATGCGACTGCCTGTAAGAAGCGTTGCTTTTTTATTTATTTTCTCGCTTCCTCCCGACGCACGTCTTCCTAGAATGGGGACGGATAGTGTTTACCCAGCTTTCCTAGATCCTGTCTCGGTCGTCGGGGCGGAACCCCTTAGGCTTGACGTGCCCAAGGAAGCAGCGGCAAATGTTGCTGTGACGCATTTTGCTGCCTTCCCTACTTCAGTGCTTAAAAGACGAGCTACAGAGGAAAGCTCAAATATAATGTACCCGGGTAAAACGAGACGTTGTCTCTATCAATATTGCTGAGCACGACAATAAGAACATAACTCGCTTATGAAAAAGCGGAAATTCGATATATCTCAAAGTAGCGGAGGCCGTGCCATCAGCGTAAACATGTTTATGGGACGCAAACGCTGCGTCGAGGGACGTCCTACATTGTTTCTTTTTTGTTCCTTTTTTGTGCTTTTTGTGGTGATTGTGGTGCGGCGGTGCAGTAGAGCAGATAAAGAAGACTATATTGGGAAGTCGTAACGTAATGCGAGCGTCTAGAGTGAGATTCATATTGCCACTGAAAAAGCATTGTTCAAGTTACTAGTAAACATAACTGCCTGTCTGTCTTTTAGCCTTTGACATGCTTAAATTGGGCCTTTGCTTGTTTTCTTCTCTGGAGAAAATAAATCTGCATGTAACCACTAAACTTTGTGTAATCGTGAGAAGGAAGAAAAACTGACAACCACCCGATTGTAGCACAAAGCCACATGAGAATCCATACTGATGTCTCAGAAAGAAAGCTTCTTAGTTGCCAAAAAATTCGTCCCGGTTCGTGGAAATATGGGTACGCTCTTATTATGCAAATCAGTTCCGTAGGACTTATTTGCATAATAAGTTCATTATATATTACCCCTCATGTAAAACACTCTTAATCCCCCTCATGAAAAGCCCCATATTCCTTTCAAGTAAAACCCCTTTACTGAGGCCTTTGAAGTACTGCAAATACATCAGTTAAACATTATAGCGAAGTGTGTGATATCTTAAGATACATCGATGGGATATGTCTGTGTGATTTAGGAGGTTCAGGATGCGGAACAATGCGTTTAGTTTATGGACCAGTTGAACAATGTTTACGCTACATTTAAGGAAGTTTATAACTAGTGACTTGGCCGCTTAATTCTCTGTATGAAGTGCATAAGCCGCCAGTTTGATCTGCGAATTCTCAAAGCATGTTTGGCGCTGCATGTGTGGTGCAGCTCCGCTAACGTCGCAAAGATACGGTGAGGATGCAATAGCATGGAATTAGTTCAAGATTATTGTAAATGAACCACTTATGATGTAGTTTGTTGATGACAATATTTAATCTTATAACAGTGTCAGACTTGATTATACACAGTTCAGAGCACCTTGATTTTCTGAGGTTCATGCAGTGCATATGAAGAAGAAAGTGAATTAATTGGACGGCTACTCGAGCAGTTTGAGATCAGTTGGAGAAAGAGTTGGAAATAGTAACTAAAAAAGAGGAAAAATGGTTAAGTAAGAATCTGTCTGCCTGCTGCTAAAACTAGCATGCATTAAGCCATCAGAACTGACATTACAGAACGGGCACTTGACTCACCTTAAGGATTGAATTTTGGACGTTAGTACAAGGGATAGCTACGCTGCTGACACTGTAACAAATTACTCAGAAACTCTGGAGGTGTTCTAGATAGACATAACAGTAAGCCAGAAAATAGCCGCCGCACACAAGATAAGAACGCCTGACAAGCACTACGTTCTTCTCTGCTTTTTGGTCGTCCTTTATTTTTCGCGCAAAGGTAAGGGGTTTAAGTAAGCAATAACGCGTCCAAGAGTATGTATCCTGCTGCCACTTTTCCGATTAGGACTGTCGTAATATCTCGCGAAATTGCGGAACAGCGTTAGAACCACTCTTGAGTTTCTATGGATTTCGTAGTCGATATTGCACACTGCACAGTCGCACCGTCGAAGCGCTTATCCTCCGTTCAACGGCAACGGGATGTGAATGGACGCAGATATATTGTGCACCACTCTTTCACCCCTTGCTTTTTCTATATTTGTTTTTATTGGTTTTGTATATATATTTCCGTCAAGTGTTCGAGACGTAACGACCACATCTACTCCTCGGTCTCTTGCAGTGTTCGTCTTTTAGGTTCTACTTCTGCGCGAAGTAAAATTGCCTCGACAGTCGCATTGAGCTTCCCTAAATCTCTTTGTTCAACGGATGTCGCAGCGGGGTATCGGTTTTTCCAAAGGGCGCTGCAACTTTCGTAACATACCGCCCACCCCTTTTTTTGCCTATCTCTACCTGCCTCTTTCTACGCTTTGAATTCGAACGTGTTGCCTCAAGTCCCCACCTGCTGCCATCGGAGTGTGGCCCGTTGTACGGCACGTTACGTCACGGAAATTGGCAAGAATGCGTGACGTAATGGAAGAAACATTTCGGTTTTCTAAAAATTTGGGACAGCCTTTTCGAACTGGGATAAGAAAAGCCGCTTTTTTTTCCTTTTTTTTTCGTTTTGCAAGACTTTAGCTACGCCAACGCCCGATTGCGATTGTAGGACTTAACCGATTGGCTGGATTGTCGGAACCGCTAAGCAGAATTCAGAATTCGGTCAGCGAGTCCCACACGGCTGTGGCGTTACTAACAAAAAGCAAACCAGGAGCGGTGACTACAGATAAATGCTCTAACGCAGTTCGATGCGTGGGAGTGCCTTCAAAAAAGAGTTTCGTTTTGCCCTAAGCGTACAGTTTCAAATTAGGAACGCCCACCGTTGAACGATTCTGGCTGGATCGTTAAGGCAGACTGCTGTGGAATATTCACCGAAATAAATTGCATTCACATGGATGCGTAGGAACGAATTTGCCTCTTACAATCAACGACCACTGTGCTGAATTGAGTCACGTTTGATCAAATTGAGAGAAAGAAAGAAGCGGTAACCTAGGGACGGCAGGTGTCGTGTTTAATTTTGAGCAGATTATTGTGAAAATAAACATTGTCGGAATTAGAGGAAGTTACAAATAAAAATGCATGCGGACGCACTCAGGCTGAAAACTGTAGGAAGTGTGGAGCAGTGGGTCGCTTGCTCGGCGTCCATGGCAGCGAGAAGAAACCTTCATCGGTGATGCAGTGGCGCCATGTCCCCTCCTCTTTTCCCTCCTCCTCATTTTCACATCACTCCTCCTTACCCTAACTTTCCCGCCTCGTTGCTTTACTATCTGTAAAAGGTTATGCTATGTTTTTACCCCCTCCTCCTTTTCCGCTTTCTCGCCCTCACAACTCTCCCCCTCACCCTCACTTCAAGTTCCAACCGCATTGCCATACTAGACTGCACACGGCTGCGCTATGCTTTACCCTTCCCTTCTAATCTCGCTCCTCCTCGCCCTCACTCCCCTTTGCCATCTAGCGCTGTACTGTACTACACATGGCTAGGCTATACTATAGAATAATATGCTAGTATTTACGCTCACCTCTCTCCCTTTCCCTCATTCTCGCTTTCAAATCACTCCTCCTGACCCTCACTCTCCTTTCCCGCCTTCTTGCTATACTATGAACGGTTATTGTATGCATGGTTTTGCCTACGTGATGTAATACATGTTTATGCTATGCTTTAAGCTATTCCCTCCTCATTCCCATCCCCCTCACCCACACTTTCCTCCTCCGCCTCTTTGCTGTACTATACTGTTCATGGCTATGCTATACATGGTTTTGCCTGAGTGACGACAAGAGATGACAGCAGATGACATGAGACGACAGCCCAGGCCTTTAAAGCGCTCCGCACTTAATAAGAAACTATAAACGGTGACTCATCTACGTAGCAGGTACCACACTCATTCAACCTGCGCCCAATAATGCTTTTAAAGAGAATAAAATTGGTATAAATTGGTGCATCATGCACTTTTCTCGGGTAAATCACAAATTCGTGAGTGGCACGTTTACAAACCCTTCGTAAAAGTTGCGACACATTGACACAAGCTCTCAATTCCTGTATGACTTTCGATGTGTAACAAAAGCCCAATTTAGGACTACGCAGTTTCCAATGCCTTTTAGCACATTCGGTTTTTTGAGCAGACCACCGATTACTTACCACACTAAATCACATCGACAGTGCAGCACCAGTTATTCGTTTTAAGACCAGCAACAAGGTCGAGAACATTCGTTTTCTGCCTAGTCTAAACCGCGGTACTTGCTTTCTCATAAAGTTGAGCCTGACAGTTTCATTACATATCTCCTATCCCAGTCTTTAACTTCTCAAATTTTATTGTTTCTTTATTAAAGAACCCAACTTGTGCAAATTTTCGAAGCCCTTTATTGTGCTGCGCCTCATAATAATATCGTGGTTTTGGCAGTGAGAAGCCCAAAAATTGCTATTATCAACATTCTCAAGCATTGTCTGTAGCCGGCAATTTCTCCCGATATATTGATAGCTGTAGAATTCAATGCTTGTCGAGTTGGTGTCGAAAGTTTTCAGGCCACTTAGTCTCAGAACACGTTTCTCAGCAATTTTAAGGAATTCGTCAGCCATACAGTCACAAATTTTGCAGCAATATGTGACTACACAGTTAATGTTCTTAGCGCGTTTAAGTAAAGGCCGCAAATCTGAATTGAAAGCTGCCTTCCGAAGCAGCAGGAATATTCTGCTTCTTCTTGTGTATCCTGGTCCTTAAACATTTGTTGGCCACTGTATGTTTTCCTATCAAAGACAGCGGTAGGCATGCGTTCGGAATTCGTCATAGCCTGTCGTATGCGCTGAAAACCCATGTGCTTCACTGAATACTGAATACAGGGGCAAAAGTGTGATATTTTTAAGTGCTCCACACTTGAAGGAACACCTGCTATATGTACCTGTGCTTTAGATGTTGTTTGAAGGGCATTTTCACTGAGAAAATGTGCATTCTTGTGTTTACTTCTAAAAACAGCGTTCACATACAGCTGCGAGCCAGCGCAGGCAAATTCCGAACAATGCCTTGCGGGATGCGGCCGTATATTTTCGTGACGGGCTCGCAGTACATGTCAGCGATCAGCTCGAACAAAGGTGCTCTCATATATGCACCGAGGTCGCAAAATACAGTGCGTTGTGATGTAATGCTCTTCCCGATATTCCTCGCAACGAAGAAGAATGATGCTGCTGAGAGGGAATGTGGGCGACGGTCACAAAGGATATTGACGCACCCTAGAAAAAATCATGAGTTAGGTTTTAAACCAAGTAAAGATAAATAATACGGCATGGGAAGCGCCCACACACACGCACACACACACGTAGATAGATAGATAGATAGATAGATAGATAGATAGATAGATAGATAGATAGATAGATAGATAGATAGATAGATAGATAGATAGATAGATAGATAGATAGATAGATAGATAGATAGATAGATAGATAGATAGATAGATAGATAGATAGATAGATAGATAGATAGATAGATAGATAGATAGATAGATAGATAGATAGATAGATAGATAGATAGTAGTGCAGTCAGAACATTGCGACCAACAGCATACAGGCGATGACACGTAATCGTAGGATATAAAAGCATAAGAGAGGCAGCTTCAGAGGATAAAGTGGAGACGCCACATCAAACGCATGAACACTCGCTTCTAAAAATACATAAATGCAAAGAACGCATCGGCTAAGAGAAACCGTACAGGTGAAGCCGAGCCTTCTATTTTCTCCCGAATAACAAGCCTATTTTTGTCGTCGCGAATGGCGTAGGCTTATGCTCGCTGATCTCTGTCTAAACCTATACTCGATGCGCTCAGTGTAATGTGTATAGGCTGCTTTTATCGTAAACAGAACCTCCCATAGGGGCTTGTTATTTCCCCTGCAGCATTTTGAAACGCGACCGTTAACTTCCGCGACCTCTGCTCGCTACGTCGAACGGTGAAAAACAATTTCGTCCGCGCCTGTGGCCCGAGCGTCGGGATTGACAAACTTGCCATCCTCTACAGTGTCGTCATACCGTCGTCTCTCCGCCCACGACGTTATTCATTCCTGCGTCTTTCCCGTGTCAGCGGACGTTTGGAAAATGATCGCCGTCGTCTCTGCTATCGCGCTTCCTGCTAGCGAAGTGTGGCGCCCGTACGTTGGCTTTCCGTTAGTTCGGAGCCACGCTTTCTTGCTCCGTCAGAACAATGTCGTTTCCTCTGGCGCTTTGCCAGTGTAATCATCCACGCCTTTCGTCCGACGCAAAGAAAAAAAAAACCGAACAAGGAATCGCGAACACGAAGCTGCCAATCTTTGTCTTGCGTAACTGTGAACGCGGTAGCAATGCAGTTGTCGCCAGCGAGACCTTCCTTGTTGTCGTTGCTGTCCTGCATGAGGCGACTGGTTCGTAGGGAAGTCGTCAACAGGGCATTTTAGGTAATATTACCCCGTTATTGAATCGTATAACAAAACTCACAGTGTCCCTATGCCTTCACTTAAGACGACTCGAAGGCGAAAGCGATCTTCTTTATCTTCTCAGTAGATGTATTGATGCTGTCCCCGCCACCCTTCGAGAGCCTTTCTGCATCTAACCGTGGTTTTGCTCTGCCTCCATGATCGCAGGCACCTCATCTGGCTTTGCATTGCCTCTGTGATTGGACCATCTTTGACCGAGCTACGACATGCATGATGACATCATCATGTGACGTACCTACATATTAACGTCATGGTGACGTCATACTGACGTAACAAATTTTGGAGGTCTATGACTTCATAGTAAAGTCATCACATGATCATGAGTTCTTGCATCACTCGTCCCCGACGGCACGGGGACGCCGACGGTCAAATTTCGCGTTTCATGAGCCATCGAAGGATTTCGCCTATAAAAATTCAGAGCATTCCCACTATTGTTTAAACGGAAGCCAGCGGTTGCACGTTCTGCAGCAGCGGCTTCACGTCCTTTTTGTGCCATTCGAGCTTCTGTGCATTTTAACGCTCCTCAAATTGCCGTTCTTCTTCCTATGAGCTAACGACAAGCGTTCGTGCCATAACGAGCCCAATGGACGACTGCCAATAATAGCATAAGCGGGCTCCCTACGTCGCCAGACCAAGGGGCACAATTATTGATGGAAAGCACCACAGCCGATTATTGCGACACTTGGGAAAGAAGCATCCGGCGGTGGCGAGGGGGCGAGGGGGACCTTTGACGACAGGAGAGCAGCGACGGGAACGTTTGGGAATGGGGTGAGGGGAACTGAAATTGTCGCTCTATGAGTCTTTTGTCTCCGGGCGTAATCTCCCAGAACCCAGACATATGGAGTTTCACTGTAAAAAAAATGTGTTCAACAGGAAATGTTTGGCCGTGGGCTCGCTAAAAAAGCGGTGCTCTTTCCCTGCGATGACTGGCAGATAAACAATCTCTAAAAATATGACAGAGTACGCATCTGAGTCTGAATAATGTGATCAGTATCTTCCACTAAATTTCTTTCAAGTAAGTCCTCAATGTACTACTGCAAATCTTTTGTGCCTCTCATCCGAATGACGTAGTCGTTAAACTTCGGCGTTAAAGGGCCCCTCAGACACGCATGCTTGGCCATCGGAAGGAAGCGCGGCGCCGCAGATCGTGCGGTGGCAGCTGTGGCTGCAAAAGGCCGTACTGCACTGCGAGGCAACAGCTGCACTTTAAATCAGAAACCCACCTGCCCTTTACGCCGAAGGAGTCCTGCATGCTCGCCGCTTGAAAGCCAAGGTTGATTCCACATATGGGCGTATACGTCAAAGACCGTGACCACACGTGACTGCAGTAAATCATTTCAAATGATGGAGGTGGAGCTTCCACCTTATGCGTGGCACGTTTCCGTGACTTCGTGATGAAAAAATTAAAGAATTTCTTAAAAGGGCAATCTGGAGTCAGCGGCGAACGGGTTTATCGACGTTCGCTGCAAAGCACAGTTCTTGGCGGTACGGGAACACGTGATTTTGCCTTTTCCTGTCAACACCAATGCATAATCAAAATTTCGGCAGCCTGTTGCACCCTTTGATACATGATAGCCGTACCTTTGACCAAGTGATGATGCCATGTGATGTGTTATCATGTGATGGCGCCATGTAATGTGACGTCATGATACCTTACAAATTGAATATATCTGCAATGTTAATGCAACGTCACGTGATGACGTCACAACATGGCTTAATCAGGGACGTAGCTCACGTGAGTTTTTGTACCACTTCATTCAACTGGGACCGCCCAAGGAGCTGCTGAACGGGACACTTCAGGCTTTCTTCTTAATAATTGAAATTATCGGCCTAACAACGACTATTGATGGCGCCGTATGACTGCTGGTGAAGAGCCAAATAATTAAGGAGGCCACGTGAGGAGCCTGAAGAAAAGAACACATTGCTGCGAAAGGAATACCTATATATTATATCGACCAGCAGTACATTTTTCCAGGACCCGGGTTCGACACCCGGCAACGGTGCCGCATTTCGATGGGGCCGGAACGCAAGAACACCCCTGTACTTCCACTTGTGCGCACGTTAATGAACCCCAAATGGTCAAAAGCAATCCGGTGTCCCCGATCACGCCATGGGTCATATTGGTACCGTGGTTTTCGCACGTAATATCTAAGGATATTATTGGTGATGAATCACGATTTCTTTGTTTCTGTGGGAAATGGGCGTTTTGAATTTTCCGATGTGCTTCGTGGCGTAAGATAACGTCAAAGCTGTACCCGACACGCCTAAATGAGGTAATACAACAGGGGACGAAGGCGCTTCTACGGTTCTGAACGGTTGCTTGTTCGCCGCAGCTGCCATTCAGATGGCGTTGATTTGTGCCGAAAGCCGCGTTTTTGATTTACCCGACTTCTTTTTTTTTCTCTCGGGCAGTCGCATTTGTCCACATGAGTGATTCTTTCCTAGTTCTACTGAATATTGCAACTGACTGTCTTTTGTCTTGCGGTTCAATAACATCAGTAAATATGGTCAGTGTTTATACATGCCAAATAGTGTGCGAAAACCATCAAAGGTCAGTTTTCGCCACTACTTAATATCGCATAAATCGTAAATTTCAAGCAGCACACTCACGATATTTAATCGCGAATACCAGAAAAAAACAAACGCGTTTTTATTAGTACAGCGATGGGTCACGTTCCAAGCTCTACGCTAACAAATAAGTAGTGAGCACATGCTACAAGTCCCTTGTGCTATGTGTAATGGCCAAGACCTTATGACTCAGCAAAATGCGCAAGCGATGGGAGTATCACTTGCACCCCTGCTTTTTACTTGTGGCATTTCTGCCAATGAGCTTCTGCGGAGCGTCTCCAGCATTTTTTATCTCTGGTTTCTTTTGCAAAAGTCTAGCTTATCTATGCATTTGCCACGGGATGTTATTTCTTGAAAGATACCATACATTTTTTTATGTTAAGTGCTCTACAAAAAAAAATTTGTACTTATTCTGTTATGTAGTATATATATTCTGAACGCGGGCCCCCTGTGGTGTAATTAAAGTCTATTTAAAAATAAAAACTCAAAATATCTGCTAGCGTTGGACTTTGCCTTCTTAGCGTTGTTGTGCATATGCTTGCACTGTGTTCAGTGCTGTTGATTTTCAGAATTAAAAAAAAAACGTTCATATATTTCGCTTTTCGTGCAAGTTCAGGAACACTTTGTGATTTTAATTTTGTCCATTCTCTTAATTAAGTAGTTTCGTGGTCACCAAGCATGCATTTATCGACCAGCTACGCATGAAATCGAATAGGTAACTCCTTTCGGCACTTCTTTTATTTGCTGGTACAGCACTGTTAAAAAAACCGACGACATAGGCAATCGCTATCTCTTGACCGATACCTTGAATGCGCCGTTTGTTAACTTTGTTAATAGGTTGAACAACACTGTGCTCCATCTTTATCAAGTTAACCATTCGCAAAACGGTTAATACGAGTCGATGCTCATAATTTTGCTTATATCCCTTTCAGTCACGGTGTGTACATTTGTACACATCAACTTCGGAGTCGCATCACGCGCCGCGTGTTTTTTCAAATGACCTGAAACTTAGTGTGCACATTCGTGCAGGCTCTCTGAGTGGACGACTAGCGGTTATTTAACTTCATTATGCTGTTTATTGCTGCAGATGATCACTTTGCTAGAGACACTACCATGTTCGACGATCGTTCGACGTGCGACGTCCCAGGACTGACGTCAAGAGTATTTTTTTTCTTCGCTCGAAAAGCATACAACCAAAAAAACAAACTGTGCATGCATTTCAGGCCTAATAGTTGATTCCTTTTTATGCAAGAATTGAAGCTGACTGATTGCAGAATAATTAGATATTTAATTACGTGCTAATTAACATTAATTGCTGAAACTCACACAAAACAACACATTCCTTCATTTTATTTCCTGGAATGTAATACTGAGTGCCTTGAAATCATGCCATGCAAATT
>NC_051183.1:87484075-87489075 GCF_013339695.2 Rhipicephalus sanguineus
AACTAGGGTTGTAACATGGTAGGGCGAGTAGGGCCAGAAGGACCGTCACGACGAAAACCTGCCTCCTCGGTCGTATTCCCCTGGAACGTTGGTGTGGCTTCGCGTTCCCTCCTCCGCTCCTGGCCTTTCCACAAAGCTACTGCCTACGTACGAAGGCCCCTACCACGTCTTACGTCAAGCATCCCCAGTTAACTAAATTATTGAGCCTGTTCAATCATCTACGGACCGCCGTCGTCGCGGCCGCGAGACTGTTCACGTCGATCGACTGAAGCCGCATTATGACCCACCAGTTGTACCTGTTCCTTAGGTCGCCAGGATGGCTCCTTTTCCGCGGGGGAGTGATTTGTAACATGGTAGGGCGCACACAAGAACGCCTGCGAAAGAAGAAGACGAAGACGGTTGTTGTTGGCGCTCGCGCCCTCGCGCTTGCTCGGCTTGGACCGCTGATCGCTTCAGCTGTGGCAATCTTTTAATAAACGCGTTACTGTCTCAACGTTAAACGCATACCATCAAGGTCTTTAAAATTGCGTATCTATGTATTTTCTATTAAAGGAACACACCACCTAATACCTAATGATGTTACGCCTCAGATATGCGTAATGTTTACTTTTTGATCGACAACGTTCACAAGTATGAACAGCCGTACCAGTTCAAGATGGGTGGGCGGTAAGCAAATGGTTCAACTTTGGCCGGTTGGCTGAATCGGGTGACGTGCCGACAAACAGAAAGACAGAAAGACAGACCAAAATTTCTGCGTTTAAGTTCCACAAGAAAGACTATCGTCTTTAAAACGGCTTTCTAGGCCCTTCATACTGCTTCTTCGTGACTAGCGTACGCTCCCTCTGACGTCTTATTTAAGGAGGAACGAATGGAATGTATCATATCAGTGCAGACGTCACCAATTTTACATTTTTGTTCACTTCTATTTCATTGTAATTTCTATTTCGTGCTTTGATGATTAGTCATTTGTGTTTTGCTTGTCTTCGTAAGTTGTTTATTCTCCTATGTGAGACACAAGTGCGTCGGAATGCTCGCGACTTGTAGTGTCAGGCAGAAAAATATGAAGAAATTTGTGTGCTGCGCTTTCTTTTTGTGCTCCATACCATAACAAGGCATTGGCACTTTTCATGTTTGTCACAGCATATCCATAAATCAAGATATTTCTCAGACTGTTCTTGTAAACAGTTCCTCTACCTGGACTCGTCTGGACGTCATCAGACCGGATAACACTAAGCATTTTTTTAGGGCTGTAGCGGGATGTCCGCATCTACCACTTGAGGCGGTATCGTTATATATTGTTTTTACTGTAATCATTCTTTTCAACCCCACATACACAGATTCATTCAAGTGTGAGATCTTGACTGTAATTAAAAACAGGAATCGCTATCTCACAATTTTACGGAACCGAATGTAACATACCTTGTCTGAAATTGCGGGTTACGGGAATAAGATGCAAAGAAAAAGGGGCGTGGCATTCTTCAGCAACAAAATGAAACGAAGGAGCAACAATGCGGCTGTGAATGAACGAGAAAGAGGCTTCTCTAGGTAGTGATAAAATGGCATACTTTATTACATTACTTCAGTCGTTGATACGCTGAATGCAGTAATGATTTTCAGTAAGCAACAATAAAGTTATCGACATTCCTGGCTATTTGAATCCTGTAAACAATTCACTCCTGTAATTACTTCAAGAACAGCTATCCTCAGAGAGTAAGGCTGCTTTCAAAAAACAAAAAACAACAAAAAAAAACAGCACGAAAGCGGAGCAGGTATTAAGGGTACTGTATCCTGTGTGAACGTTGATCTCTGTATCCTATTCGCGCTGTTGGATAAATAGTATGCCTTTATATATACCAACAAGGTCTGTTAACCGCCACCCTGAAAACTGGCTACTTTGTTTTGTGTTGGTTTCGGCTTAAAGAGGCTGTTCAGGTTCACGATGCCGTCTTATTTTTTTCGAGCGTTTCAAATAATAATCGTTAAGTTCAATAAGCACGACTGTTTTTTTTTTATTTTCCATATCGTGAAATTCGTTTGCTACGAGGCAATGCGAACGTTCTTCTCACAAAAGTTTCCAATAGACGACCATTGTGAACGGCAAATACTATGACATTCGCCGGGTAACTCATATAACCTTTAGTTGGGAGTTAAAAGCGAGTGTAATTATTCGTTACTTCGGCGACCATGTTTGTGTTTCCTATCCTGAGAAAATACGTCTTTGTAAGCACGTCTTACCACCAGCTACAATATTCCATTCGCGGCCGCTCCGGGCTTGAAAAGCCTTTTGAAATTTCTCAGAAACGTGCATCGTTTCGAGATCAATGACTGATGAAACAATGATATTTTGGCTGTGTCCTTCTAGTGATTGGGTCGAAATGCTAAACGTTCCCTTGGAAAAGGAAAATAAAGAACTGCGGCTTTAAAAAAAACCGCTTCGTAGTCGCAAGACGTTAAACCCTTAATTGAAAATCGAACCAACACGCGTGGGCCTTTGTCGAATATATGGCTCAGGCAGGAGCACGCGATTAGTGTCTTAAATAAAGGTCATCAAGACAGGAAAAGAACTAAAAACAAACAATGCAGTGTACACCTCGTGGGTGACGTGCATAGCGCGTGTTATATAAAAAAGTCACAGTTTCGCCGCAAGGGCGAAGCAATGAATGCGATAGCAAGGAACTAATGCTATACGATGTGAGGCTCGCCAATGGATACTCTCAGTTTGAACAGCGCTTCTGTTGCAAAGGCGGCCGAAGCAGCGTAGGAAACTAGCGTGCTTCAAGTGTCGAGCTGTGACACTTGATAGTTCGCGCTCATCTTCTGTTTGTTCGTTTAGCGGCGTCCCTGAGCTCGAGTGACATTCGTACGCGCCGTAACATGAGCGCGGACATCACGGTGAAAGCGTGAAACATTCCTCTACCCCTCGCCACGAGAAAACCGAGCGAGCAGACAGCGGAAGGGCAAGCTTCTCCCATGCGCAAATATAAGAAGAAGCGAGCGAGCTCGCCGACGACTTTTAAATGCGCCCGTCGGGCTCCTAGCGCCACCTCGCTGGTAATGAAGAAACGCTTATTATCGCCTGCTGTCTCCGAGTCCTTCCAGCGCTAAATGGTGTGTATATAATGCTCGCCGTTAGCTATGTGGAGGATCTGCGTTTCGTGGCGTAGTGGATAGCGCCGCTCGCTGCGGAGCAAGAGGTCCCTGGTTCGATTCCGCGCTTCGGAAGCATTTTTCTGAGTTATTTTTCTGTGGGGCCTTTATATATATATACATACTTATACATATACGGGGCATGACGGCGACGGCGACGGCAAAATCCAGCCGAGACTGTCCATATAATTGCTATCGCAATAAAATATTTCGTAACTGAAAATGTTGGGTGGTGAAGAAAGCAGAAATTGAGCTGCACTCGATCAACGCGATTAATGGATTGTTGGAACGGCAGAGGTGAGTAGTATTCTCTACATGATTTATGAACAACGAAGTCTATAATGTTCGTCGTTTAGGAGGACGGAAAATTTAACATTCGTACTATAATGATATTGCAATAAGGCTGCTGATACAGACACACACACACAGCGATACACACACACACAGCGGTAAAATTTTGACAGGGCCGCAGCGGTGGTGCAGTGGTTACGGTGCTCATCTACTGATCCGAAAGATGCGTGTTTTATCCCGGCCGTAGCGGTCTTATTTTTTTTTTTTTGAGGTAAAATGCTGGAGGCCAGTGTACTCAGATATAAGTGGGCGTTAAAGAACCCCAGGTGGTTTAAATTTCCGTTGCCCTGCACTACGGCCTGCCTTATAATGAAATCGGGCTTTTTTCCAAGCGAAATCCTGGCAATCATTATTAAAATTTTGACAGATCTTATCCATTAGTGAGTCCTCATGCAGATCCTATGTTTGAATATGTTACGTAAAGAACTAAAGTGAGGACCGAAGATGACGTTTTGTCTATGACGCAATCGCTTGAGTTTAAAAAAAATGCACAAAAGAAGCGAGTGATGAGAAATTGCAACGCGCATTCACAGCTAAATGTCTTGATTGATGTCGTTTGCACAAAGCACTTGAAGTGTACTGAACTAGAGCCTGCGTCCAAGATAATTTGGTACGTCGAGATTTTAATTTAGGCAAATAACACTAAAGAGACGTTCGCCGAAAACGACAGGTACGACTGACAATGAAAAAAAAAATGTGGATGTGTGAAGAGAAGTGTGATGTCCCACAAACAAGGAAAACGCGTTAAATTAAGAAATACAATCCAGTGGATGATATGAAATAACTTTCCTCCCTTAAGATATGTTGCCATATATCGCCCCTTTATCCCTTCCTTCAGCGCAGGGTAGCAAACCGGACGTGCGTCTGGTTAATCTCCCTGCGCTTCCTTGCTTTCCTATCTCTAAACGGCCAACTATACTAGTACGTTTCGGCGTTCCGTGCTCACTGTTGTGCTGCAGCCACCGCGGGAGTCGAACCCACGCTTGGGCAGCTTCTACCAATACGAATGTGGCGGGCTGCATGCGCGGAGCAACAACTCGCTCGATCACGTACCGCTGTAGTCACTGATGTTGTTTTCAGAGACCATCATCATCATCATATTCAGAATAGTCATCTTTTGTTGCGACCATTAAGACGAAGGCTTCTTTCTCAGAGTACTGTCGTGCGCGTGCTGACATCATTTTTGCACAAACGCATATCCTGCGCTCTCGTTGCACCATTTAGTTATCTGTTGTCCCTAACCACACCATTCCTTTTCCTTAGCAACCATTGCGTGAATCTAATCATCATCATCGTCAGTTTATCTTATACGGAATGCTGCACGCAGGCCTCTGCCAACTATCTCCAATTCACCATGTCTTGAGCGAGCTGGGTTTCCATTTTATTCCTACAGATTTTCGAAATTCATCACTCCAACTAACCCTTTGTAGTCTACAGCTGCGTTTTCCAACTTTTGATCTTTCCGCCTGTTGTCTGTCCTACGCGTTGAGCAGCCTTTTCAG
>NC_051183.1:87491575-87536595 GCF_013339695.2 Rhipicephalus sanguineus
ACGCTGAGAAATCACGCAGGTGCCACGTACAGTTCCGTTGTGAAACACCATCCGGTATCTAAAAGAAAATGGCAATACACACAGTAACTTCGCAGGTCTCTCACTCCATCCCATGAGACAGAAAGCTGATTCGACTGCAAAAATTTAAACCGGAGCGATCACAAAAAAGCGGCAGGGCCAGAAAGGGCACGGCAACCTCAAGACTATCAATTGTAGTAGTTCATATGCATAAAGAGAGAAGGTAACACCCAAAATATAAATCAAATCTACCGTCACTTATGCAGGTATGACTCTTGACGCAAGCGCAGTGGTTATAAAGGCTACAGAAATATGTGCGCTACTATTAGGGACAATGACAGGGACGACATAATCTGACGATGGACACTTCGCTTGCGCTATGCAATCGCTTTGAAGCGTCACATTGAATCAATTTCTGGTGCCGTCCAGCTAAAAGCGTTGCTCCAACTTGCGCTGTTCACCGGTGTGTCCGTCTCTTGTCATTTTCATGAACTCCTACCATGAGTGTTCTTAACAGAGCAGATGTTTAAGCCGACCGTTCGTCCGTGCAGAGCGAATAGAAAAGTACCATCATGATGAACCCTAACGCTCTCTCTTCGTCCTCTTCTTCATCCTCTGCTTCGCTCCCAGAACACGTGAGCCGATTTGTCAGGCGTGAGAAGCAATAAGCCTGATGGGCGAAAGAACGAGTACAAAGAAAGAGACAGATAGGAAGGAAGATAAAGAGAGAAACAGCGAGAGAGAAAGGGAAGATGGACATAAAAAAATGCAAAGACAGAAAAAGATATAGACAGAGAGAATAGATAAAGAAACGGACACAAAAAAGAGATAAAAAAAGAGAGAGCAAAAACAGAAAGACAGAAAGAATCGAAGAAAGAGCGAAAAATAGAGATAGAGAAAGAAAGAGGTAGCGAGAAATGGAGAGAAAGGGAAGAAAGAGAAAGATAGAAAGAGAAAGAAATAGAAACAAACACAGACAAAAATAGAAAAAAAAACGTAGCGAACAAGGAAGAGAAATACTGAGGGGTATAAACAAAGACAAGAAGATGAAATAGTAAAGAAGGAAAAGCAGGGAAGTTTACCAGTATAGGACAACCAGTTTGCTACCCTACACATGGGGACAGGGTGGGGGAGATTTAAAGATGGAGAGGAAAGAGTGAAAGAAAGATAGAAAGATAGCAAAAATAAAGAGAAACAAGGCAGGCCGCTTAGCTCCACACTTCCTTCAGGCTTGACACCAGTAGTGCCAAGCTGCCTGAATTTCTTTTTTTCTTTTTTTTTTGTGTCTTTCATTGGTTGTTGAAAGGATGTGCCTACACTGTTCCTGTTGTATAGAAGTAATTCTGTATTTATTTTGTAGCTCAAAATCTGTCCTGTGCGTTCATGTGAACGCGTGTATACCTTTCTGCTTGAAATACATTTCTTCGTCCCCTATAATGATGATGATCATGATAACAATTAATTCCGGTCTGCGTACCGCCGTACACGAAAGAATTACTCCGTTTACCTAGAGTGGGCGGCTTCAATACCGCCCACGGCCTCTGGATATCTGCGGCAGAAAAATGCACGAGAACGGTCTTTCGCTATGTAAGGGCAACCTAATGAACCACAGAACCCTAAAGACATTCCAGATTGCCCAACTGCAGCATGTCTCTTAATCAAATTGTTCTGTCGGAACGTAAGAAGCTCGAACGCAGGCATGTACACATGCAAGCGAGTCTGCCCAAATGCACACAGAGACAAGACGGAATTCGCTATGTGCACCGGCAGTATTTCCGTATCGAGTGGGATGTGGTATTGCGCAGCGCTGTCACGTGGTCTTGTATCGTTAATGTAATGTAGCCCACAATCAGCCAGCATGCCCTGGACGTTTCCCCGCGGCCTGTGCTGAGCAAATTCCTCCTGCGACAGGCGCGCGTAAAGCATGCCATGCTAATTTACGGTCGCCCTTTAGATTCTTCCCATCCATGATTTCTTAGATACACTAACGCACACGCCCACGCATTTCTCCAGATATTCATTAGCATGCTTCGAGGGCGTTTGCGTACGTTCTGCTGCTCATCTCTTCAGTGTTTGTTGCGTGCGTGTTTATTTTGTGTGTGTGCGTGTATGTGTGTTTGTGCGTGCGTGTTTATTTTGTGTGTATGTGTGTGTGTGTGTGTGTGTGTGTGTGTGCGTGCGCGTGTTTGTTCGTTTGTGTGTTTGTTTGTGTGTGTACATGCGTGCGTGCGTGTATGTATGCGCATGTGTGTGTGCTTCTGTGTGTGTTTGTTTATCTATTTATCCCGCAGTTCCTGGACAATCCTCAACATAGCCAGGTGCTCCTCTTAACGAGATTTCGTGGACGCGCATACACGGAACGCAAGCCAGAATGCAATTAGGCTGATAAACATTACAGGTTCACGAATGCGTGCGTGGGTTGGGGTAACACACGTCATCGTGGTAAATATACGTATCTCGTCGCACTGATGGTGCTCCTTCGCATCTTTAATAAATAAAAAAAACCGAAATGTTATCAGAAATGGGCATGATTGACTGAAATTTTCGCGGTTCATTAGTGGCCCAATTAACAAAGCCTCATTTCGTAACTATTGTTTGCCATTGGTCCACGATCTCCTCTAATGGTCCGTCGAGCATCGCAATTGGCTGAAGTATTCTCATAAGATAAAAATTTCAGCGTAAATCTTCTTTTTTTTCAAATGCGGGCCTGGTATCTCAGTATAAATTTCATTTACACGCTGCTAACCCGAACTAACAAGTAAACATTGATTATCCGCAGAATAATTAGCATATATTCGACTGATGTATCGGGTAGTTCTTACTGTTCATCACGGGAACTTGGATATTCCGCGTAATTGGTACCGAGGCATTGTTTAAAATGAAAGTATATTCTAGGGCTTTACGCGCAATATTTACGCTGTATTTATGAAGTATTCATTATTAATGGTGAAATTAGGGATTCTTCTCTTACAGCCACCTGATTTTCTTTAATGTGCACTGCAGTATGAGTAGATGAAGTCGCCGTGACCAAAAATCTGGCAAGCTATTTTGTGCTTAGCAGCGCACATAATTTAATGCCATCGCGGCGAGTTACTTATTGACTTATTGTTGACTTGTTGTTTCCAGCTGCTGTAACATCTCTCAGCAGTAGAATGTGAAGATTAGAAAGCAAAGTGATGCTTACATTGCAGTGTTTGTCTGGAAGAAAATTTAGTTTCGCACCTGCGATGCGTAGACTAGATGCGCCTACTGTCTTTGTCTTTAAATAAACAGGTGGCACTGTCGAGTCTTTGACATACATGAAGTAACAACCGCATATGTTCCCAACGAATCATAAAAGAAAACAAGTGAAAACTGCAAGAACTAGCCATGCTTTAAAAAAAATGGAAATACTCGTTAAGTAAACGTTGTCGCCGAAACATCAGCAAATCGATAGCTTTATTGTCTAGATACACTGTCACCTACGAGCTATGTATTTAGATTCTCATAGCCGTTCACGTAGAGATTTTGTCCCGCGGATTCGGCACGTATTAGTAGAAAGAAGTATTAAGCAAATGAATAATTTCGGTCATCGATCAGACGATAAGACATTGTTGATCAATCTTCTCTTCGATATTGCCACATAAATTGCGACTCGCACGTTTTATGTATGCAGGTAGAGTTCCATTTTTGTTTGGTTGGGTTTGGTGCTAGCAAAAGATCATGATTTTCAAATGTCGAAACAGAGATTGCTAAGTGCACATTCTGCATGAAAAAGCTGCCTGTATGGATATTTGAGGCCAGCGTTTCTTCGACAATGCTGATGTGATCAGAAGACACTCGGCATACGTACAGCAGCCCTTTTGTGTTGCGTTTTGTAAATGCTCCCACGTTATCAGAACGAGGCGCATGCGAGCACTAGTGGAACTAACTACCTCCTCACGTCGTGAACAAAGTTGTCACATTCACTGAACGCTCTGAGGCGGCAAGAGCGTCTACTTAATACTTTATTGCACTTCGATATCCACCAGCTTAGGCTTCGATTGTATTTAGAAAACACGAAGGTATTTAACATTTCCTCGGTAAATGCTAGATTGTTCTCTGCTTCGCTGGTACGCTATGAGGTATAACTGGAGTTTTCTTTCTCCCGTACCGGAGGGTGTACAAATACTAAACAACAATTCGTGTATTACAGTCCTTAGTCGCCATTATAGTGCAGCGTATTTCTCTCACCGCTGTTTTCTTGGCAGATCCGAGGTTATTACTGCACGCTCACAAGAGATGCTTAAGAGTTTTATTGCTCACATTCACTACGTCCTTTCAGAGACCTTGCTCGTGACCTAGTAGGTATTATCTATGAGACATACTTGCCACTATTAAGACGCATACGATCCACGCAAGAAACACAAACATAGACGCCAACTGTTTCGTTGTATTTGTGTTTCGTCACGACGTTGTTCACCTCATGTTACGGCGAAGAATATCCTACAATTGCTAAGTAATATTTTACTGTGAGTGTAATTCGTACATGCATGGCTATTCTTACCATTAAATTCTTGTTGCAGCCACCGATGACATTGGTAGTTTTGGTAAATAAGTAATATTCCAAACAACTGCATTAGAAGTAAAAATAACGTCGCCTTCACGACTCTCTGTGTGTGTCTGTGTATATATATATATATATATATATATATATATATATATATATATATATATATATATATATATAACTTCGTCTGGATTCGCAAAAATGTTATTGCGGTATTGATGAGACGAGATGCCAGTCACGCTGTTGCTTGACAAATCATTCGGGATGTTGACCAGCCAAAAGAAAACATCCCTCGCGCACTAAAAGCCTTCGTTCTTTCTGTATCTTCATTTAGTGAATGCCGTGATGGATAACTGTGCGAGTGACGTGTGGTATTTAAATCACCGTTGTAATCATTTGCGACGATGAAGTAAGCAGAGTAACTTCACAGCGTAGCAACATCAGAAAGAAATGACGAGCGTAGGAATGTTGCTCACAACTGATGAGAGAGCAGCGCCTACGAACTCCCTCTGGAGAGCGGTCGTTCTTTTCAAGGTCAACTAACCTTGCCAATGTACTATCTGCGACATAGGACCAGCATGTTAAGTCTCACCGGAACCTTAGACGAACGTCGCCGACGCTGTCCTTTAAAAGGCTGCTCTTCTGCATTCCTAATATTGAAGATTGCCTTGTCGTTCATTGATTTTAAAACATTTCAGCAGCAAGGACATTACAGGGAAGAATACAAAAATGCACAAAGGAGTATTGTTAGTGAGTGTCCTGTGTGCATCTTTCTTCTTCCCTGTCCTGTTCTTGCTGGTGTCCGCCACCTTGGTAAATTGGTTGAGGTGATTGGCTGCTGACTCAATGGTCGTGAGTTCGACCCCGTCCAGGGCGGTCGCATATCGGTGGAGACGAAATACTAGACGCCTGTATACTGTGTTTTGTCAGCGCACGGTAATGAACACCAGTTCATCAATATTTCCGGAGTCCTCCACAACGGCAACTCATAATCATGTCGTCGTTTTGAGACGTGAAACCCTAGATTTTGTTGTTGTTCTCAATGGTGAAACCTATTCACATCAACACTATCATTCAAACAGCAAGTGGACGCGCTGCTCCCGTCCCTCTGTTGAAAGTACGTGATACAAAGCGATTAAAGTTCCACGTTAAGGTGGCCTTAGTGCGAGCGTTCCATTACGCAAGTTGTTCCTATAGCAACTTCGTCAGTCACCTAGGACACTGTACAGCACAACGGTAAAATATGTTAAATATTTCGCCTCATCGGTCCGCTGGAGGAATATTTCCGCCACGAAAAAAGCCGAAGACGCACCTGCATGGAAGGGCCCCACATCACGTTGACAGAGGCGACATATGGCTGTATTCTCACGGATATTCTGTAGCTCGGCCAATTCTGTAGATAAGGATCGCCTCGACTTCTATTGCCTTGCCGATTGATTCACGTAATTGTGCCCTGCGGTGAAACTTAACACCCCCTCATGGAAAACCCCGCTCAAGCCCATGATCGTAACTCAGACTGCGAAGAGCACATATTGTAAGCTGCAAGCTTTTACGAGTCGAGGAATAGAAGAAATTGAAAGAAGATGAATGCATGGAGTGAAAAATACATCGGTCAGTAAAATGAGTCATGCTCGTTTCTCTTCGCAATGAGTGCATATAGCCTGCGCAAATTAAAAATATATATATAGGGCGAGACGTCCTTAATTAACCGAAAGGCTCTACGGGAACTCATGTCTCGCATTAATGAAAAATCCCGATGTATGAGGCTCAGAGTGCCCGTATCTCATAGAGCAAACATCTTTAGTACCTGTACCATGGTTCAACAGAAAGTGGGTATATATAAAAAGACTAACCGTTTGAACAGATACTGTATGTGCCCCTTTGTTCAAGACAGTACGAACAATCTCGTTAGCGGATACTAATTGGTTTAGTGTTTAGAGCCCTGCGAATGTCCTGGTTATTTTTCTAAGGACGTCCTGTCCCGTGCACAAGAAATTCATAATTGTGCGTCCTTGTCCCGTCCCTTCTACTGTCCATGCTTTTTTTTATCACTTTGTATATTCACTGCAATCACGAATATATTCAACAATATTGGACACGTTTAACGAAACCTGCAAGAAGGTAAAATTATTAAACTTAGGAATTGAAAGTACTTGAGCTGAACATTGGTTCAGGAAAAGAAGAATAGATTGAGGGAACAGGCCACAGGCGGTTACATTAAGGCTTCTGCAGACACGAACGTACCCTAACCCGGTCGTTATGAATAAAATTAATCCGGACTGCGGGGTTTCTGTCTATTGGAATAGGTGTGGGGGTTTGCTCGTCAGACCACATGCTCTGGCGCTGCTCGGCGTAGGCCGGTGATGGTTCTCAAGGTGTACAGTGGTGGCAGCACATGCTGCACAGTGACGTGCTGGAGGACGAACTCAGGGCAGTCCAGAGGGCCCGCGTGGTGGCAGAAGGGTTTGGCCTCTCTGTCCCGACGTGGAAGCGGCCCGCATCAGGTCCAGGACTGAATCTTCAGGACCTCAATAAAGCTATTCATACCATACCATACCATACAATACCATACCATACCATACCATACCATACCATACCATACCGGTTACATTGTTACATAAGATCATATGAATGCAGCAGTGTTGAGGTATTGCTTAGTGGGTGATATGAGAATAATTCTGACAACCAATGTTATTTAACCGGAGTCTAACGCAAAGTGCGCAATTCTTTCCGGCTGCATGGAAATTTCGGCGTGGCGACCGGCATCGAACCCACGACAACGCGACTGTCACTTGTTTATGGCTACCCGCCGTGGTACTTCAGCGTCTGGGGTAGAGCGCTACAAAGTTCGAGGACGCGGGTTCGATTCCCCGCCACGCCATTGCCGGCATTTCAGTTTGGGTGAAGCGGGCAAACACTTGTATAGTTAGACATACATGCAAGTTATTAACACCGGCTGGAAATAAATTAACTTTTAGTGGCACACTACGGAGTCCCTGGCGCGTGAACCTCAGTTTATTTGTTTATTTCTTGTGGGGGAGCGGTTCACGGAGCTATCAGGGTGGGTGCCCGCGAATGTTGGAGATTCGAAGAGTGACTGCGCAGTATTGGATACGCATTGAACGCTTCCAAGCAGCTTTATTACCGACTTAAACTAGAACTAGTTATTTTTGTTATTTTAGGCCTCTACACCAGGATATAGCCAGAGGGACGTTTCGGTGGAATATTTCGTACAGACTAAAAAAAAATGGCTTACTAAATTCTACCTTCAACAACCAGCGCAGAACGGACAAGGGACAGGAAAAGGAACATAGATGAGTGCTGACGAGTTCCCTTTCTTGTCTCTTGTCAGTTCTGCGCTGGTTGTTGGAGATGGATTACCAACTAGCCCAATTTGAAACTTTGCTTCTGTAAATTGCACCGTCCTTCAGTATTTCATTCTTGCGTATTTGCAATTCAGATTAATAATAACTATGGCTGCGTAGTAGTCTTGACATGTAGAACCTAATGGAAAAAAATTGGCCCCGTATCTGCGTGCTTCGCTGCAAATGTCGTCTAAAGACGATAGAAGAGGCGCTGCGTGAGATATGAACGTCATCTGGCAATACGTCGGGAAACGTGAATGCTGTGTTGCGGGCTGGTAGTCCCGGCGCAGCAGCAGGCGAAGGCCGGCGGTGACCAACGCGACCGGCGGGGACGCCAGCCAGCCCGAACACGCGGTTTGGCGCGAAGCGCTGAAGCAGAAGAAACGTCCGCATTCAACGAGTACTCTCCACACACTCTTTTATTTACACGTCGCCTGGGTAAAGCAGGAATGCCAGAGCGGCGCCCCATGGCATTCGTACAGTGCAATACTGAACCGAAACCGAAACACAACAATGAGCTCGTGCAGTGGGCACGGAGGAAGGCAAGTTTCGGCGCAGTCGCATTTTCAGCGCAGCTTAAGAAACTATGGTCTCTAAAATTACGTATCTATGTATTTTCTATTAAAGGAACACACCACCTAATACTTACCTAGTGATGTTGCTCCTCAGATATGCGTAATGTTTGCTTTTTGATCAACAATGTACACAAGTATGAACCTAGTCAGCCGTTCACGATGGCTGGCCCTTGGGCAAGTGGTTCAACTTTGGCCGAGTGGCTGAATCGAGGGACGTGCCGACAAACAGAAAGACAGACAGACAGAAAGACAGACCAAAATTTCTGCGTTTAAGTTCCCCAAGAAAGACTATCGTCTTTAAAATCAATTGTTTTGTCATTACCCTGTATGTGGCATGATCCACCATACTGAGATCAAGAAGAAGAAGAAGAAGCAACTTGCAACCATATTTCGCATATTACAAAAGCAAATGTCGTACAATTTTGCTGTACCCTCAAAGAAGAGAATACGACTCCTTCATACGTCGTAGCGGATAACGTACAAATACTTGCGAAATGTTCGAGCGCCGTCCTAATAAAATTTCTCGCACGGGAAACATGCGAATCAAATTCCCGCGGCTCGTGGCCGACAACAGTGCAGTCTCTTGTTCGCTCGAGACGGGTAATTTGATTCGAAGAAAATACGTTTTATAACGTGCTGAACAAACATTATCCAGGCCAGAGGCTTATTCGTACTAAAAAAATCCAATTTCATTCCATTTTTTTTCAGGTGCTGCGTTTTCTGACGAGCCTGCCGTTAAGAAAACTATGGCAGTTGTACACTTTACGTAATCTAATTTTTTAAGCACATCACCATGATTGGGAGAACCTGCACCTTTAATTGATTTTTGTATCATCGTTAAGTATTAAAGCAATAGTCCAGCACTCAGGTTTCGAAGAACATGCGGAGCTCGTGAGCCGCATATTTCATTACGAAACTGTTACTTGCGTAAGTGCAGTTGAAAGTGAAAACAGCGCCGAGTCTATCTGCCTAAAGCAATGTATGCACCACTTTGAATTGGCGTTCTGCTTTGTCGGTATAGCAGCTGCGCATAAAACAGCAATTTCGCTTCTCGCCAGCTTAGAGTTTTCAATAAATTGTTTTTTTTTGTACATGAATATTCGAAGGTGAATTTGTTCGTCGACTATGGCGACAGTGTCTGGAAAACGGTTAATTTCCACGCTCTTATCTTCAATCAGTCTTGTGGGGCTCGTAACTTTCAAACGATTGTGTTTTATACGCACTTAAAAGGAAATATTATTGGTACACTTGTGTATTTCTTGCAAGTGGTTGCATGTACAGCACGGTGTTTTCTTGAGCTTGAATAGCAAGTTGAGTCCCACTCTTTGTCAATCGCCCTCGTAACTTAGCCGCAAAACGCGTCACAGTGCTAAGCTCGAGGGCCTGGATTTGAGTCTCTGCACCGGCAACCGCATTGCGATGGGGGCAAAATACAAAAAAATGCCCCCACCTACACGAAGGGAATCGTGAGGAAATGCGAATGCATTTCTTGCGCCGAGAGAGGGTACCGTTGCCGTCAGACATTCGCCTTCACCGACTTCTGCCATCGCCTTGAGAGGCGCCCAGCCAGCGAACGGTCGAGAGTGAGGTGCGAGCGGACGGGAGAGCGGGGCGCCAGCGTTCTCGGCTCGGCGTTGGCGTTTCACAACGGCTTCTCGAGCAGACATTTCCGGATGTTCTTGAGAGGCGCCCTGCCAGCGAACGGTTGAGAGTGAGGCGTGAGCGGACGGGAGAGTGGGGCGCAGGGAGGAGAGAGAGCGAACGGCGAGAGAAGGAGCGGCGAAGCACGGCACCTACCCTCTCCTACACTCTCTCGCACCACATGCTCCGGCTGCTAGGGGCGAGGATAAGCGCGCGCGCCCGCAGCTGTTGCTATGGGAGAGGGCGCCGCGGACAACGCCGGATGCCTCACATAGCCCGACTAAGAAATGCATTGGCATTTAAAAGTCTTGCGTACTAAGGTTTAGGCGGACGTTAATATAACGCAGGCTGTCAAAATTGAATCTTAGTCCTCCGCTGCGACATGTCTTATAACCAGATCATTGTTATGGCATGTGACACCCAGGGGAAAACATTCGAATGGTTATACTTTTAGATCTATGTTTCGTGCGATGACTCGAAAAGAAAAACGACCACCTTCTTACCTTCTTTTTCTTCTCAGTCCATTGCAGTGAACCCTCCCCCTCCCCCCCCCCCTGCCTCATCAACAGCGCGAAAAGCAGGGACACATACAAGCCCTTACTTCAAACTGACATGAAGAATGAAGAAATTATAGTCTCAAGAAGGTACTGTCATGAGAAAGCAAACAGAAACCAGACAACACCCCATGTAGAACTCTTGACCACCAAACCATATTGAAAACCAGAAGGGGGGGGGGGGATATCAAATTAAGACATTGCAATTACTACCCCACATATGGTGTTATCTCGTTTTTATCTGCTTTCACTCGACAGTATGTTTTTGAAACCTGCTTAATTCATCGTTATTCACGCATTAAACTCAGTTGGAAGTAAGCGCTTCTCTGTGTCCATGTTTTTCGCGTTTTTATAGTCTAAGTAGGGAATACCAACTAGACCAACGCGCCACCCTTCTGGAATGATCTTCCAGAGGACATTCCATCAGTCATTCCCTTTTAAATTTCCTGTGAGGATCTGTACGCCCATTTATTGAACCTAAAATATTTTGTAGTCTTATATTTCTTTTTTTTCTGCTTTGTCTTCGTGATCATGTTAATTTATTGCATTGTTTCTTCTTCACTTAATGCTCGTAGCGTAGCCTGGAATGTACCTTGAACAAACAAAATGAATCAATGAATGAATAATGAGAATAGAAAAGCGTACTTGGAAAATAACTGCCTTTCTTTGTCTGATACAGATATGTTCTCAGAGGACGATAATTAGAGGCCATCACTGATTAATTGGTTTACCGCGCTAATCCAGGTGATACCTCGACAGCCTTGACAACGTCAGCTAAGAGCAGCGAACTTGTAAGCCCGTCAGTAATTTTTCTTTGCTTCAGATTATGTTGTCTCAGTACGTCCTGATCATACACATTTCTTTTATAAATTGATACCGCTGCTGGATGCGTTGGCGGATGTAAAAGAAGATAGAGGATATTTTCGTCGGAAAATCAATACTGTCGTCAAATTTATGAGGGCGTATTTAGCTATAGATGTCGCGTAGGCCGTCTCTTCCTTTTTCGTAGGTCCAACAGCATCTGCCGTGGAAGCCATGTTAATCCTAGCTGAGCCCTCGGCACGGATTAGCGCGGCATCAGGGGTCCTAATCTCCTTGGACAGGCGAGTCATCCTACGGGGAAACGAGGAACGAAGCTAAATTATCGAGAGAAAAAAAAAACAAGGGAAAAAAGGAAAAGTGACATTCAGTCTGTAGTCCTATCGCCAGCATTACGCTTCTCTGTTGACTTTATTCTTGTCTCACATGCTTTGGATGTCCTCGAAGAAGATGTCCGAGAGCAAAAAAGAAAATGAAGAGCACACATACTTTAGGTGTTATGGGCCATAATTCTTTGTGATAGCGTTTGCTACAGCTTGTTAGGTTTATAAAGAAGAATATTTCCTTCTCCAGGCAGAAAGTGCCCGTAGCATGTTCAGTGACCGCACAACGCAACAAAGCTCTGAACGTCTTGGTTGGACCGTCGCTTAATGCGTTAGAAAATATGATCTGAACTATTATATGAACTGAACTCCAATAGAGTAATTGCCTTTGTAGAAGTGAGCACTAAAGAAGAGGACATAATAGGCGGAGGCGGCAACACTGCCACTGAATTCTCCTAATTATAGTTGTACACTTTAATTAGCATGGTAACTGAGCTAATTCTGTTCGCTTATGTACAAAAGCCGCAAGCCAGAAAGCACTTTCTTTGTTTCTTTCTTTAAGAAAGAAACAAAGATTGTTGTTCCAGATGAAGGGATTTCTTTCTCTTTTTCTTAATGTCTGGGAGTACGAACACCGTTGTGATTATTTCGTTGTTCAATTTTATTTATGTCTCATCCAAAGTGCTGTGGTCAACATGGTAGTAATTTTATCTGCTTCTTTTTTTCTTTAATGTTTCCCTGTTTCTTTACGTTATTGTCACATTATTTTTCTGGCCTTCAGTTTTGCGTTCGTCGCTTGGTCAAACGGAGTTTGGAAACGTGTGAATGTGGTTCGAATTGCCTGCGTCGTAACTCCATCCTATTTTATTTGCCTACTCCCATCCCGGTGCTGCTGCGCCATGTTAGCTTATGGGCTGCCCAATATGGCGTCACGTTTCGTTTCCTAACAATAACCAAACTCCCCCTTCCCCTGAATTATTGTCATACATAGAGAGAAGCAGGAACCCACTGCAGTAGCACGATTGATCCAGTATAAGCTCCGCGGTGTTAGTCGTTTTGGTAGTTGTTTTGGTTATCTATCCACCACATTTAAACAGACCACCCAATTGTATGATTATCAAACCTGTGCTTATCATGTTTAAAGGCAGCGTTTGTTGGCTCGACCATGTGATACACGGAATTGATTGATGGTTCCGTGGCCTGAACAAAACGTATCAAAGTGAAAACGGAAACATGAGCACATTGAACATCATTCGCCAAAGCAGTTAACCAAATATTTTATTTCTTGCGTTACTAGTAGCTTCACTAAGGCGATTTCAAAAATTATGCTGCTATCAAAGCCTGAACAGAGCCCTAGAGCAGATGCGTTGTTGCAGGCGAAGGGATTTTCGTTCCAGGAATTACGGTCATTTTAATAAGAGGTTCGTGGGAAATAATGCCTACTGCGTTTCTCACTGTCATTTGCGCATCGCCGAGCACTCATGTATTACACAAAAACAGCGATCGTGCCCCTGGAATTTCGTCGAATTCTACGAAATATGCGTTTTGCGAAAGGTCATTCCTACGTGCACACGAGCGAATAACAGGAAGTTAGGAAATAATAAACTCCCTCTTCATCCTTATGTATGTCATGAATACGGCAAAATATCGCATGCGGCGTTTTATGAAAGAACCGCGCTTTGGGAAACAAGAAAGAAAATATCCACACATTCCCACTTTATTCAGACAAACGCAATCGGGTGGAGCGACATGCCAGCCCTAGCGACAAGCCAGCCCTGGCAACTGGGCATATACCTTACTCACCCGATGCAGGCGTCCACGTGAGTATTGCGTTCGCCGATTTCCGCCTACGCTGTTGTTTTGCTGCATATGCCGCAGGTAATGGCGCACACGGACGAAAGCGCAACGTGTTCTACTGTTGCATAAAAACGAGAATATTCCTCTTTATTCACGCCCTTTGCCTTACCAATACGCAATCAATTCATTCCTTTAGTCGTGGGAGTTCCTTTACGGATGTAGCCCGGTACTTGTACCGTTAGTTCATATTCTCAAGGCTCGTGGTTGTTTGTACAGGGCCCTTATTATCTGGTCTCTCTTGTGACTTAGGTTGCACAGTGCTGTAATTATCTAGACCCTCTCACGGTAAAGTTTGTACCGTGGTCTAATTATTTATTTGCTGTCTCGGCATAGTTTGTAGTGTGTTAATTTGTTCCGTGCTCTTATTATCTATTCACTCATTCATAAAAAACGGACGCTTTGCCGTTTTTAGATGTGAAGCATCTTATAGCGGAGTTCAATCCGGTGGTGGTGGTGTGCGGCGTGACCACCCTTGCTGCACATGCGCAAACCCTCACCACTTCCCCTCTCCCCCTCTCCACTTCCCTCTCCTATTTCCTCCTCTCCACTTCCCCTCTCCCCTCACCCTCTCCACTTCCTCTCACCCCTTCCGCTCTCCACTTCCCCTCTCCTCTTCCCTATCCTCCTGCCCTTCCCCCTGCCCTTCCTCCTCCCCTTCTCCACTTCCCCTCTCCCCTTTTCCCCCTCACAACTCCCCCTCTGAAACGCGGGCTCTACATGCTGAAACACTGCGTCGCATCGCCTCATGGTCCCCTTTAGCGGGAGATGGTGCGATTTTATACAGACAAATCGTTTGTACAGCGAGCAGAAGAGATTTATAAAAAGAAGACATATCGGAAACATTAAAAAACAAATTTCGTGTTCTGATTAGCTGACTTCACTGACGCGCGGCATCATGGAGCCATGCCACAGTGGCTTTATATGGTAGAATAGCCTAGAAGGCAAGATATGGTACTTGTCGTCAGAAGCATGTTCTGGCGAGGTATACTGATATAGTGGTACTACGAATACGTAAATACACATTAATATTTGAATTATATAGGGTCGTAGTTTAACACCATTTGTCGAGGAACGTAGGGCGTGCAGAAACACAACGGAAGAGGTCGCGACAGTACACCTCCCGGTTCTACTCCCTCGCCTCTCTTCCGGCATGCCTTACCTTCCTCCATGATGAATTCCTGGTCAAGTAGCTGAACTCTCTGTAATACTGAGGAGGACGCATCAAAAACGGACATTCACCGGATGAAGTTCAGACGTTGTGTAGCCATTTCAGTGATACAGCTATGTCGAATATGGGTAATTTTAAGTATACACGAGGTGTACCAAATGTAGACAAACTTTCCGAAGAGTGTCCAGGCATATTTGCTCAGCCATCATCTTGCGTGGATAGCCCAGTAGCCTGCGTAATTTCCTTTTCTTCATTTTTTTTAATTGGTCTTTGCTAAGCTGTCTATTTCGCGAGATTAGGCAGAATCGTATTAGAACATGACATTCAACCATGACACCATACACAAAACTAACACTGAAGAAAGCGCGAATGACGCACGCCATACGCGCTGACTTGCAAGAGCGACTTCATTCATTCACACAAAGACGCAGAAGCATGGAGGAACACGGGAAATTAGTTTCAACCGCCCGTCCACATCAGCTCACGCGAAGCAAAATATAAGCTGCAGAAAAGTGAGTTCCTTGTCATGGAGATCAACCGCAGCTTGACCAACACGACAGTCGGTAAAATCTGTCTCCGTTTAATTAGCTGCTAATTATGTAACCTAGAGCTTGCATGAAAGCAAAAGCCACGATTGACGCAACCCTCGTTTCATTGTGCGTTCTATTTCGCTCGGTTGCGTATGTACTCGGCGCAGTTGCGTGAGCCAGGACAGGGTGCGATGGTATGTGCATACCACAAGTGGAAAGTCAGCCGGTGTCACGGGCGCTATGCCTGTAACTCCAGCAGGAAGTGTGACTCGTGCCCACCTGCGCCTTTCCCAGAAAACTGTGTCATCGCCGTAGCAACAGGGTGCTCACAGCTGGCACTTTACCCTGGTTTATATTGCCACACGCGCTTGTTTCTTCATTTTATTGTGACCGCGCTTCACCCACAAAAACTGTTTCACGTGTTAGCACTCCTCGGCGTAGGCAGCGCCGGAATGTGTAGGAATCTTGACGATTGTTTCAAGGTTTCCGCACAAAATTGCGCTGCATGACAGGAGTAGTTGCGAGCATTCAGGGGCTAACGCGAACACCATGCGGCAACGCTGTGTTGTTCAACCAGGCATGTAAAAAATACTTGTTTCACCAACCAAGCAGATTATCGACGACCGCGCTCGGAGCTATCATTGCACACCTATAGTGTTACTTGCTTGTAATGTGCATGTTCGTTTGCCTTGGCGCAATTGTTCGCCCCAATGAATAACTCCATCTTTACTGATTTGACTGCTCACTTAGTAACCGCCACAACCGCGTGACAAAATGCTGACGTTTCTTTTACTCTTTATACGAGAAATCTCATTTCATTGTGGGACATGTCGCGGGTGGTATTTAATATTTATAAACATGTATAACTTCAAGAAAACGTGCGTATTGTGTTACAGTAAGCACAGTCGATGTCAGACGGTTACAGACCAATAGGGCAAAAAAAAAAACTGAATTTCCCAACAATTTCTGATGCATTCGGTAGAACTAAAATGCACAGGCAGCTAGTACGTTTTAGACAGGCCGGAGCCCTATATTAAAGGCTGCCTACCGAAGCAGCGGGAATATTCAGTCAAATGGGGGTGTTGTGCTTCGAGCAACTTTACACTTTGCGTCGCGGAAGGCTTCTTGTATAAGGCAGGTCAGGCTACCAGCGAGCACGAGCGCGAGCGACAACCACAATCACCGATTGTCGTCTTCGTCTTTCATAATAGCGGAGCGTCTGTCATTCGCATTCAGTACATCAGCTTTTTCTTGTGTCTCGTGGTCCCTAAACTTTTGACGCTTAGTGCACATGCAAGCTAATGCGTCGTTTTTCACTCAGGCGTGTGCGTATAGTGTGTTTCCGTAGGCTAAAGAGCGGAACAGAATTTTCCATCGCTGTGACTTGCAAACGTAGTCACGTGATCAGAGCATACACGTGAGGAATGACGTCACACCACCTAGAAAATTGGAATGAAAGGGAAATGTTGTGCTTGGCGTTGCATAGGTATCGCTTTTTGTCCGGTGTCAGTGGTTGGACGGTGTCACTGGGGTGGGGGGTGGGGGTCCAGTAACCAACGCCGTGCCGCTTCGCGGTTTTCAGTATTTCGCCAGTATCACTACGGCCAGAACCAGGGTCGACGACCACCTGTGCCCCTACGATTGACTTCATGCATGACGTTTTCGTCCAGGTCACGTGACTATGCCGCATGCCATGGCGACCGGAAATTTCGCTGCTGTACTGTTTACGGTACGGAAACGCGTGCGTGCGTACACTGAACAGCCACACTGCTTGCATTTATCAATGAAAACTGGGGCAATGATGTTTTTGCGGATACAAAGTGAAACGAAAAGAGCGCATAGTTAATTTTTGTTAGAATTAAAACACAACTTTCCATTAACCGTCGCGTTATTGGGTCATGGATGTTGCGGCAACAAGACGACAATGTACTCGCAGGCCGTACTTGTTTGTTTATTACAAAGAAAAATGCGCTTCGTGTGCGCTTGTTCTTGGAGCGGTACACGGAAAGCCTTGAAAGAAGTAGACTTGCGCATGCGCGAACACCTGAAGCGTACCGCCTACCGCACTCAAGTGAGAGGGTGTAGGTCTGCAGGCGTACAAGGTGCGCCCAGATACCAGGCAGTCTTTATATGGTATGTAGTTGTTGAAACCACACATAAAGAGGAGGACCAGAACACGGGACATATCTATCCAGGATGAGGATGAATAAACGTTTATTGCACGAAACGGTGTCGCGGTGCTAGTGCCGCGTCTACCCTAGGTGGGAGGTCTCCTCATTCCAGGAACCCTCTGGCCTTCGCTGCCTCCTTGGCCCTGGCGACGAGACGTCGCTGTTCGTCCAGTTACAGTAGTAAAAGAAATGTGAAAATGGACTCTCGTTATATACCCATGGAATATTACGACTACTATATTTACTCATCAGGTTCGTTGAATATGCTCACGACATAGTAAGCGTCGTCATTAATTATTATGATTAGCAACTGTAACCGTGAAACCACGTGAGACACATAAAGAGACAACACGAAGCGCTGACAACACGAAACGGCTGCCTGTTGTCTCTTTCTGTGTCTCGTATGGTTTTGCGATTTCCTTTGCGAATCATGCATCACCAACTGACCTAGACTACCACTTTTCAATGTCCTCCTTAAAGGGGTCATGAACCACTTTTCCAAGTAATGATCTAATGGCCTCAGTATCGGAGTGTACTGCCTCCCGAATCGATTGCCGCAAAAATTTCTCGAATCCGTCAAGAATCAGCGGAGTTACGGGGGTTTGGCGCACGCTCCCAGCGCTTTCTCTCTTTTCTCGTGCCGGCGAGCGCACTGGAAGCTAGACAGGGAGGGATGGCATGGGGGAAAGAAGTTACGCCAGCGCGCGTCATGAAACGCGATCGCTCTCCCGCTGTGATTCGCTTGCGCGAGTGCGGCTACCGTGTACTGAGGAGTGCGGCGCCGGCAAGTGGCGGCACCCCGCGGCAAGAAGCGCATCTGATCCGAACGCCGCTCTCGATTTACGTCGGCTATCGGCCAATAAGCATGCTATGTCTCTTGCGACGTACAGCGGACAGACGCCCCGCCCACCGACGAGAGTGAGAACCGGCCTCTGTTTGAAAAGAGGCTGCCTGGGGAAACGGCAACTTCGCGCTCCGCTTGTGGCCATTACGCGGCGCGCACGACTGTAATATTTGGCAGAGCGGTTCATAGCCGTGTCAGCTTTCCGCAGGATGTGTGTTTTCAATCAGCCCAAGGGGTGCTTCATGACCCCTTTAAATATGCCATGATTTCACTGCATTGTGCTTCCCGTTACGCTTGCGTTCATAATTGACGTTGTTTATTGAGAAGTAACGGAGGAGCTCCATGTGACCTCTACAGGGGTAATGTTCCATTAGTGACTGCTTATAAAAGAAAAAAAAAACAATTTCAACAATTTAAAGTAGAAAACATGGCAGCGCCAAAGTTGTTTAGATAGAAAGCGCGTCACCAACATGTAATTTAATGTTCAGCCAAATAGCAGTAATGTATAGGCTACATTTGGAGAGACTTGTTGTACAAGTCTACAATATTTTTCGGCTAAACTGGCATGCATAGACGATGGCTACACTCCTACTGAATGCTCACAAAATGAGGTGGTGCTTATGAACTTATAGTGTATAGGAAAGATTGCTTCCTGAAGCTACCTAGAAATGCAGGTTGCCAGTCCTGAATTGATTGACCAAAGCCACTTCCGGTGATCAGCGACATGGGGTTCCCATGGGTTCTGTTCAGTGGGCGGAAAATGCCTTCACTTACGTTCCAAAAAATTAGCAAAAGCTGTATAAACCAAATTATACTGCTACAGCATATCACCCTTGAAATCGCTCCACATCCTTTAGATTAAATCAAGTGAGACACACTATTGTTGTTCGATGCAGGTCCAAAAATCAAAGAGGAACGAATTTGTGAAAAAAAAAATAGTCCACTTCGCGCTACCTATGCGGGTACACAATTAAAAGTACAATGTGTCGAATAACCGCACGTGTGCGTCGCAGGTTTGCGCACACGCTCTACCAACCCAAATTTGAATGAATACCGCGACGGCCATATTCGTGTCACGGTCTGTGGGCGACCAGGCACAGGCTGTAGGCATATGTTCTCGTTCGATGCTTGGGAAACGCACATTTGCGGCGCCAGCTGCTGCCAGCGCGCGCTAACCCGTAACGTGAGCCGTTTCAGATTCGCTTTTTTGATGTCGACCCGTTATTCAGTGCGAGGTATACATTTTCCTTGTTTTGGTATTTTATGTGAATATACAGGACAGCTGCTCCATTTGCCTAAGCCGACAGTGGCGTGCCCCAGAGAATGCACACTTCGTCTCGCTGCGGTTTTTTGTGTATCAGCGCATAGGTGAACTTGTCGAGGTTTCTTGTGTCCTTCCGGTTCGCCTGAACTGTACGTCATCGCCCTGTTTGGTTCGATCGGGCTTGCCCATTGCCGGCGTAATGGATTCCCGTTTTCCATTAGGTTGTCCCTTTCAGAGGTATTGAATGTATGTGATAGACCTTCATATATTTTATGTAGACACGCAGAGCAAAGACTAGGAGTTTTACTCCTGGTCTTGTGATTACCTGCCTTATAGAAAGTACCCGCCGCGGCGATCTAAGGTTATGGTGCTTGACAGCTGACCCGAAGGTCGAGGAATGGAGCCCTGGCCGTGGCGGCCGCCCTATGAGGGGGCCATAATGCAAGACGCCCTTGTGCTTAGATTTAGGCGCGCATTAAAGAATCCCAGGTGCGCGAAGTTTTCCGCAGTCCTCTACTAAGGCGTTTCGCGTAATCATATCGTTGGTTTGCAACGTAAAACCTCCACAATTATTATCATGTCTATTCGAAAATTAAAAGCTAACCTTTGTTTCTGGAGCGTTTCCTTCGCTGAGCACTTCAGCTTGCTTCGTTGAAGATGATGGCCTTTGCAGGCATACGCTTCTCTGCGGCGCACTGAAAAATACTCGCGGATACGGTTGGTCAGAATAAGATATAGAATCCACTGATGTCTAGCGTCACGGCTATCCCTTTGTGAAGATTTTTTTTTTAATTCAAGGCTCAACTTCTCCAACGTAGTATGTACAGTACTCGGTACGTACATTACTCGCAGATTCAAAGGCGACATTCAATGTTTAGTATAACGACAGTTATGCGCAATTGCTCGAGATAATCACGCCATGTCGCGATGAATCTGGTTTCTAAAGATACTGTTGTCTCTGATCTACTCATTCGAGTCGGAAATTATGCCGATATGACCCGAAGTCAAGACGGTGGAAACGAAAGTAATTGCTTTGCATAGCCCTAAATGGTCCTGCTTCAATGCGTAAGTACTAGTTCAATGCGGAAGTACCACAGGCGTCTCCCTCATCACAACCGGTGTCCATTTACTGTTTCCATACCTTTGGAATCCCAGAGTCGCTTGGAGATAGACGCCTTGTACATGCCTTGCAGGGTGAATGTCCCCGCATTTAATTTGAAAGTCTGCAATGGGCTTGCGGAATTTTGTAGCAGAAAACATATGATGCCTTAAATTCGAAACATGATGGTAGTGGCAACTCTCGATGAAAAAGGTCCCTGTAACGCAGTTAGACTCCAAGATAGTCTTTGAGAATCACCAATGCCTCTTTCGGTTACGATGCGGCGCTGTGGTCACCTCAGTGAAGGGGCCGTGGTTGGACGTTTTGTAGTATGTAGGCGCGAGGCTGTAAAATAGCACACAAAAACAGCTGACATTCTCCACTGCCTTGGATTGCCGTTGGCATCAGGCAAGCCCTCGCTCTCTACTTGTGGCACTTCGTGGCTAGACATGGTTCAAGCGTACACTGACTTGCGCAAGCGAGAGCACCTAATTTTAACATACAGTGTGTTAACGTGATCATAAACTATGTAAGTGCGTAAGCGCGTCTGTCGCTGTATTATTTGATTTATTATATCTGAGGGTCAGGCCGGGAGCCACGAATTTTGTCGGGGGGGGGGGGGGCAACTGCTGAAAAACCTTCACTATTAAAAAAAAACACCGATTTTCAATATTTATTTTCTAAAAAACACCCCTCTCAACCAAAATTTCGGGGAGGGAGGAGGAGCCGGGTCCCCAGCCCCCCCCCCCCCCCCCCCGGGCTTCGGGCCTGCTCAGGGTTCTGGTGTGAAGCATAAACGACAGGGCGTATTGGTGTGCGGCACGGGCGCTAAATTCCTACTAGTGTTTACTACGACTAAAACCGAATTTTTATAGAAGTTAACAGAACAGGTGCGCCAAAATATAATGTCAGATAAAAGCTCTCCGGAGACAAGGAAACACCTCTAGCGGTTAAAAAGGAATTAGTGTTGTCCGTGATTTGTGCACTTTGTACATTGTCGTAATATTGTTTGACCTTTAGGGAAACGTTCAGTGATCCCTCGTTCTCTGTTATGTTTGTTGTTTTCATTGCATGATATTTACGAATATTTAGTCTTTTCTTGTAGCCACAGTTTGTAGTATTTTTAACATTGTATCTAATAAGCGAAGTAAGTATGCATCCATTCAAACACAACGCAGGCCTCGCAGCACATTTCTAATAAACACACACACATACGCACATAAACACAAACAATATCATGTCCTAAACCTTATCACAATAAAAAAAGACGTGAAGACAAATACGAGGTTTAACAAAACGCTTTAAATTCTCTCGCGGTTAAGTTCTGCGGCGGCACTTCAAGTATTTGCTCATAGTTTATTGACCACTGAGGTCTCATCACGTGTCTTTCTTTGTTTCGATATGTGGTCCACTTTGCAACGCCTCGTCTTTTTTTTCTGACAGGCACTCGATCCTATTTGATCCGAACGCTATGTCGCAGATAAATCTGCGAGACTGCGCGGCGCTTTCCGAGCGCCAGTCTCATATAGTGCCGTAAACCTCACATGCGGTGGCAGCTGCGTTCATATTGCTTCTTTCGTTTTGTTCGAGGTCCAACATCTGTTTTCTTGACGACCGCCTGTGTCGGGTTCTCCACTGCATGAAAAACGAAAGTGCGAAACTGCCGCGGATTCGAAACTGTCACGGCGATATCTTATTGCGTATGGGAAGATAAATTGATGCATTTGTTTGCGTCTCAAACAACATGGCGAATGCATGCATTGAACTTAGGACGGAAGCGCTAGTTCGAATTTCTAAGCAGTGAATAAAACATGATCTGTAAGGACTAGAACGCCTGCATTAGACTTTTACTGGACACGCTTACGTGTTGACAAATTGATGTGATGTCGTGGTGCTGTCAAGCTGAAGAAAAATCGTTTCACATGTGCCCCTACTCCGCACGTTTTTTTTTTTTTTTTTAAACTCCACAGTTTAAAAAGTGCGCGATGGTTGAACGCGGTTAAACGAAGCTGGTCGAGCGATAGCAGCAATTACCACGAAAAGCATGCCACGGCGGTGTCACGTGCTTTGACGCCCCCGCGGCAAGGAGCGGCGCGCTGTCCCCAAATTTATCCGTATTGCCGCCCAGGAATCACGTGACAGAAGTTGCGATCTCGATAAATCTGTTCGTAGGTCAAAATGTGATCGCTCCAGCTCGGGCATTGTTAATTCGCATAAATACCATTGCGCTTTTTATTTGCTTGCTTCTAATACGCCATAAGTGGGTCTGGCACCTTAACCACCGTATAGAGTGTCATCATGTGATTGT
The DNA here is from genome assembly GCF_013339695.2 of Rhipicephalus sanguineus. Lineage (NCBI taxonomy): Eukaryota > Metazoa > Arthropoda > Arachnida > Ixodida > Ixodidae > Rhipicephalus > Rhipicephalus sanguineus. The sequence goes on from NC_051183.1 coordinate 87,514,640, forward strand.
GGCAGTGAAGGCGACATCTAATAACTGTAGGGGTTTTACGATCCGAAAACGGTTATGAGGGACGCCGTAGTGGAGGGCTCCGGAAATTTCGACCTTCTGGGATTCATGAACGTGCACCTAAATCTAAGTACAGGGGCCTTTAGCATTTCGTCTATATCGAAATGCGGCCGCCGCTGCCGGGATCGGATCCTGCGACCTTCGGGTCAGCAGTCGAGCTCCGTAACCACTACACCACCGTCGCTGGCGGCGAAGAAGACATCAGTGCTGCCACTAAAGATTGAACTCTTTTTTTTTTTGGGGGGGGGGGGGGGGGAGGAGGTGAGCATGTCGGCACCGCGCCCCTTTCTATGTTTACAGGCGAAACAGAATACTAACTGTGCAATGACAGCGGCGAGCTCGGTCGTGCTCCATCGATGATGTCATCTTCAGTAAAGTCCTCCACCTTCTGCGCATGCGTAATCGTACATTCCAGCGTTATCGCTTGCCCTCGGCTGAAGTTCATAATGTACCTTGGGTTCTCGCGCTGCGCAGGCACTCTGGTTAGAATTTGTCTGCAACATCCAAATATGTTGCCATGAAATCAGGCTCGGCTTGTGCCGGCCGACTACGTGTCCAGCAGCATTAGCCGGTGCAACCCAGTCGGCATGAACAAAGAAAGAAAGAGACATGCCCGTGTGTCAAGTTTCACTTTCTCTTTATCAAATACACTCCATAGTTCAGCAGCAAGAAGGAGTAATATCCGGGTTCATAGCGAAAGCTTCGCTCTGAAAAGAAACGAGGCATATTGAGTCGCCGGAGGACGCCATTTTGCGCACGGCCTGCAGTCTGTTCGCTCTTCCAGTGCTGCTGCTGCAGGCATGTAAAGGCACGTGCCACAGAGGGTATAAGCAGTGTAAGTGCTCTGCTATATATATATGCGCCTGTGCCGCCGGCCATCGACGCCGAGCAAAGAAGCTTAAGCTCGCTACGAGCCCGTCGACGCTGATCAGCTTATCGTCTGAGCCGTGCAAAGTGGCGTCATGAGAATTCAGAGGTTGTCCGACTCCCACTTCGATCCAACGTGAAAATGTGAGGGATGTGGTTTTTTTGTTTGTTTCTCCGCTTCCTCCTTTCGTTGTGTTCGTTTGATTACCTCTCACTGCTCTTGCTCCGTTCCCGGAAAATGTGGACGTTTCGGTAATTTGTAGTGCGACGGCGTGGGCGAGAGTTCGAGGTCGCCAGCAGAAGATTAGTTGTTCAAAATAATTGCATACAAGCATACGCAGCAAGAGCAACATATGTTGGAACCTTTGCTGATGTTTTTCTGCGCGCGATTCCCTAAACGCTTGTCACTGTTGTGCTCGAGGCCATTTCCGTGATTAATGTGCATAAACATAGCTTGTTTCCTGTGACATTGCAACATATCTTGCTAATGCGGGGTATGTACCATTCACCGCGTGTATTCATTGCCCTTGATTTTATTTATTTGTATACTCAGGGTATTTCAGCAACGCAAAGTGGAACAAGAGCGATAAAGTACAACAATAAGTACAAATACACAAGTACACTAAAAGTATAGAACAAACAGACGACAATATGATTGATATTATTTAAATAACTATTACTGATCAAAGTGATGCGGTAGTCCATTACACGGAGAGATGACTTGAATATGTGGTTTCCTAATATTCTGCTAAAACCTTAAACTTTACGACAGTGCTCTCAGTTAACACTTACATGCGTATCACACGTCAATTTTTGTAGTAGTTTGAAGGAAGTATTAGGGTCTTACGCGTCCTTATCTTCACTTCATGTTGTTTCTTGGGAGGCATTGGCATTGATGGTTATTGACTCTTGACTTATTGCTGAATTAGTTTTTCGAGTGAGAACGTTTCATCTACAGTATTAAGATCGGTATTTTGCGACACGGAAAATGCGAAGGAACGAAATCTTAAGACGGGTTGGCGGGATTTTCCGTAATGCTCAAGTACGAAGCTGAGTGCGAACTACTGAGGCTGATGTCCGTGCTTCCAGTTGCCGATGCCTCATGTACTTGTTGAACGACGTCGTGTGGCTCCTTAGATAGAGAACTGATGAAATGCCACCGACATAAAAGACACTAAGCTATATATTTTAACCTCATCGTAAATTCGATCCAGGCTTCATGCCACCATTTCTAAAACAGCATGCCGCAAATTCGTTTGCAGCTCAGGGAGCTCAAAGACTAGACTATTTGACGAAGTGATGTTAAATGACAACGATAGGCAGGATTACGTGTGCGGCGTCTTTAATTAAGCTTTCAGCACTTAGATTTATAACAACGACATACGAAAGACCGCGTTAATTGTAGACCTTAAACGCCCACACGGTCCCGGCGAAAAATGACACACTCTATTCGAAAAGAAGAAATACAAAGATAATACGCGGTAAAGAAAACTCCTTTATACACCAGGCGAAAAGTTCCCGGTGAGCGACCCTGGGCGAAGAAAAAGAACCGTATCCGTTGCCGACGTGTAGTGACATTTACCCATTCTTTCTTTGCCTGAAGAGAAATAGAAGTCTCACAAGAAGGATGAAAAGAAGCAACTCTGAAATTTTCACTTTTCTGAAGCAGCCAAGAATTTGCCGCAGCGAGAGGAAGTACGCCTCGAATTCAGTATCTTAAATGAGCGAAGAAACCTCAGCGACTCCTTAGTGAACCAGCGTATACTGGCAGCGATTCATTCCGCCTTCACTATTCCTACAAAAGTGCGGATGCGATAAAAACATAATAAACGCCAGGACGTGACCAATCAAATTTCGAAGTATTCTTTTTCGGTGAAAGAGAAACTCTCTTTGCTAAAGCAACCTCTGTGTGTGGACTGAATGAATTACTTTTGGCGATTGCTTTAAGAATTAAATAGAAACTTTCAGAGCCAGCGCAGCCTTGCAAATTGAATCAGGGCAAGGACAGCAAAGTGGACTGGGACTCTATTTCAATGAAGAAAAAACTGGAGAGTGTCCAGATATACACTGCTGTTCAGCAGGAGACGTGTATTGAATTTCGAAACTCTCATGAGGGTACAACAAAGGGGTCTTCGAATGTTGATTTTCTTTAGTTGACGCTGAGCCGTCTCCTTTTCATTCCAAATGTACCGTACGAAACGCCTTTCATTGTACATGGCTGGAGCTGTGGTGGGTCGAAGTGAGTTCCCTTCTCGGTCATTGCAGAAACACTCGTGTAGTTGAATGAGTGGTTTTATTTCTGCAAAAAAACAGAGATACAATCAAAGTCAAGCTAGAGGTCATGCGGCCTGACGGGACTTACGTTTATGTGCTTCACCAAGAAGACCAGGTGACCAGAATTATTCCGGACAATCCCACTACGGTGTGCGCCGCAGAATTGCATTGCAGTCTCAGCACGCAAAATACTTTTATTGGCAGTACCACTACCAGATTCAATCAACTGAAATTCACACAATACATATGGCTACAGGAAAATGAAAGCTTCAACTGATGTGAAAGAAGAGGCAATGTCGCTAACTTATATTCGACAGTGCGATCACACGAAATTGTGCATTTACATAACGTTGGTGTGTGTTGCAGTCGATCCATCAAATCCATACTGTTTGCTATCTATCTATCTATCTATCTATCTATCTATCTATCTATCTATCTATCTATCTATCTATCTATCTATCTATCTATCTATCTATCTATCTATCTATCTATCTATCTATCTATCTATCTATCTATCTATCTATCTATCTATCTATCTATCTATCTATCTATCTATCTATCTATCTATCTATCTATCTATCTATCTATCTATCTATCTATCTATCTATCTATCTATCTATCTATCTATCTATCTATCTATCTATCTGCGGTTGGTTGGCTGTGTGAGAAACAGGCTTCCTAACTTTGAACACCACTAGACGTTGTGCCTACAGGTGCAAGTCTTGATCCCGAGACCACGTTGAAAAAAAAAAAAAGAAAAGCTGCATTCATTTTCCGGGGCACGCGGAAGCAATCACGTTACGACCGGTGCGATCGACTTAGTTCGCCCATCTCATGTGTACTGCGCATCACCTGTTGTGATCGCTGGCATGATCAAATACGAGACGGGCAGAGTGACCGCCTGCAGGCGCCCCGCGGGGGCGGACCGAGCCGCGCTGGCCTAATTAAATGACGCAGCTGGCAGACAGGCTTCAAAGCACTCGCAGTGGGGTCTGTTTACAGCTTGGAAGTTCGGGCTCATAGACACAATACGCTTGGCTCACTGCGCTCACCGCCTGCCTAACTACACGCGACGCCGTAAAGTGTAATACGAGTGCTTTATATTAATGCCCTTTGATGTCTAGTGACTCCTCCTAGAATATTCTCCGATGCGCACAAGGAGCTTTTACACGAACACAATATGTTAGACAAGCTCTCGGCCGATCGTGTGGCTGTACAAACTATTGACTAAGAGGGCTGGTGCATGGTAACTATCGAGCTCTTACGATAGCGGTCCCATGTTCAAGAAGGCTCTGTCTGTAAGTTTTGCGAACGATTCGCCGGCTATCATCTCAAGTGTTATATTCGACCGTTGGATGACTCGCTCTCCTAACAATGTTAGCGTAGAAATTGAACTGGAAGTACAGGCCAAGATCGTTTGCAAATATTGTTCAAAATGCTTTGAAACAACCATCTTTAAACAACCAAATCACTACAAATATTTCTATATAAATTCAAGCCACAGTATGTCTAATAACGGGAATTTTGATGGGATGGAAAATATCAGCGGAGCTTTGCGTGAAATTTTATTATGCGCAAGTCGCGTTAAGCGTAATTTACGCTTCTGAGCGAGATAGCTGGATCGTCCAGTACAAAGCATATACCAACTTTCCAAGCGTGGCACATATCTGACCTGCATATATTCTTGGAGAATATTCACGCTTGTATATTTGCACATTAGAATACGTGAATACACATACACTACCAACATCGGCTTGCTTTGTATGGTCCCAGCACTTTCCCTAGTGAATTTCCTGCCATATTATTTATTTATTTTTTGCTTATAAATGATACAATCCCTCGTTGGAATTTTTTTAGGGTTGGAAGATAGGCAATACATGATCTGGGTCAACGAACTTAGTGGAAAAACTAGTAGGCGCAAACATTGTCTCATACTTTGCGAGGGCGAAAAAAGAAAGTGGCGACGAAGTGCTGCTAACAACAAAGGAAACGCAAATATGCATCTTTAGACGCACATATATACGCACACACATCTGTATTGCAATGCTAAACGCAATTATGTGTGTATCGAAACGAAATACAAAATATAGGTTTGTAAAATAGCAAACCACTATGCACACATAAGGGGTTCAAAGATAAATTTTTACGCATACTACGCATATACACGTATACATATACACAAATATAGATGAAAAACATGTTTATGAGCGCAAACTTGAAGTGAAAGTTACCATCGAAGGCTGCAACACTTGGTCATTTGTTAATGAATTCCAATAATTGACCGTTCTTGGGAAAAAAGGAATATAAAGGAATTACTACATGTTTGATACGGTGTTAATGTTTTATCATGGCGTTGTCTTGTGCTGTAAGTGGAGGTGAATGAATTAACTGAATATGCATCGAAGATTTGCAGAGGGTATATGAATAAATTCTTCTTGCTTTATATTTGCGCGCATTTCGTCGTTCAGATGCACAAAATATAAATTTCACGTATAAGTTACAGGGTTCGGACAAAAATAAATAATGGGAAGGCTGACTCCAATGTTCGCCAGTCTTCACAAGTAGAAATCCTGTCAGAAAACGATCAAATCTTTCTTGACACTGAACTATAGGTGGTCTTATGGGAAAGTAGCGTGTCCGTAGCCATCGCGCGCAAATCATTAAGCATTCGAGAATGCGCATAACGTAGCGAAATTAGAGTATATTTATGTTTCTAGATTTCCCATATATGACTTTCACCGATTTCGCAATTTCTTCCGCTACTCGAATAAACAGTGTAATTGTGCGTGCCAGATATTCGCGAACTCTGTGGGAACGAGGAATCTTGAACTTAAATTCACCGAACCATAAGCGAGGTACATATAATCTATTCTTAACAGATAACTGAGCGAAAAGTAGGCGCGGTCGTCTCCGCATGGCGAGAACTCCTCCATTTTGTTCATCTGCGAATAAAAGAACAGCGACACTTTCGCCGCGAAAGCAAAGCCATAAATACGATAGAAACAAATTACAGTGTTTTAAAAGATATGGTTAGAAGCCAATCCTTTAGCATCCGACCTGGCGGCGGAACTGGCGCTGGCGTAGGAAGTCGCTGGCGTAGGAAACGCGCCCTCTGTAGCGGGTGAAGCAACCATCGCGCTCTTTATCGCTTAAACGCAAGCCAGTCATTGAGGCCACAGCTCGTGTGAGCCGTCTGTAAATCCATGTCGAGAGAAAGTGACCACGACCGGGCGCACCTTTTATCAGTAAGGTACCTCTATTTTTCAAAGATAGCGCCGACCATTCTACAAAAAGGAAAGAGAGAACGTCCTACCCGCCCTCTGCGTCTCTCCTCTCTGATTCGTCCTTTTGTGCTCCGCTATTAAACCAGGCCCGACACGTGACCTGTTGTCCCCCGATGACCCCTCCGCCTCTTGCGCTGTCGCCGGAAATAGACGCCATTATTGGACGCAGAAACACCGCCGCACGTGCGCGCTGTACCTCAGCGCAGACTACTTATAGCTTTTTACAGTTTGCAAGATGTCATCGGCTGCATGCAGATGCCAACTTGTTGCGCTGTTGGCTACTCGAACAGCATTGCCAAGGGTGACAAGTTTTTTCTGTTCCTCGTGGAAAGGAAAACCTCAAACGACGAGCGATATGGGCGTTGTAATTTCGTAGTTCATTGAAGACTGCCACTTTGCCTTTGTTTTTACGACCAAGCAAGTTTAGTAGTTATGCTGATGCTGACGGTTTCATGCTTGCGGGAATGTGCAGTAGTAAGCGCAAGCATGATTGTGTATCTTTTGTACACACCCCTGACGACATGCTCGATCTGGAAGTTCTAGAGCAGGAGTCATTGACCTATTTTGCTGGGTATGTTGTTCGGTGCATCAAAAATAGTTTGCGCTGCCAAGACTGTCGAACTGCAATCTCTGTCGAGGCTAATGCTTGCAAGCTTCAACAACTCCACAGTTACAAGAAAGACAAAATTACACTTGCAATTCCCTCAGGAGCCGTTTTGCAGGTTGTTCAGCTTTCAGAAGCATACTTTAGCAAGATTGAATTAGACCTCCTAAACAATAGAGTTAGCATTCCAGAGGAAAATAGTGGCATCTCTGTTTACTGCTAATTGCTTTCCGTCAGGTCATGAATTACCAAGAACGATTCTGCAGTTGTTTTACCGAACGAGGATGCACATCCAAGCAAAAAAATCCAATGCTGAAACAGAGAGAAAACGACTGGCTTCAAGGAAACCTGGTAGCAAGATTAATGTCTTGAGGAATGCCGTTACAAACGTGCAATAATTTTGTTTCGTTTTAGCATGTCCTATGTATATAGTAAAATATGTGAATGATGTAATCTGCAATGACTTCTTTATTTTAATGTGTATTATTTATGTATCAGCAATTCAGAAAAAGTGTTTTACCTCTTTTACGCAATTATTATGCAACGTGCAATTATTCTTCTGTTTCGATGTTTTTTTTTTTTCTTATTATGTATGTATTTGTGATTACGAAGGAGTGCCTGTACTTTTATATAAACGCTTACAAATGTGCGATGATGCAATGTGCAATCATTGTTTTGTTCCATTGTTTTATCATATGTGTAAATTTGTCAACGAGGAAGAGCGCTTTTGATTCGCTACAATATTTGTGTTTTCTTTGTTTTAAATAGCTATAAATGTGTGATCGATGGAAATTAACAGCAGTTATTTGCATCTGGAGGCTTCAGCACTGAGGGAGGAACCTTCCCGCTCTTGTCACCCAGTTAGTGACGAACGCGGGAAGGCGCGTTCGCTAGCTTACCGTTAGCCAACAAAGGAAGAAAAATGTGCACGCTCTCCTGTGAACAAAAGAGCGTATTTTAGCAATAGGAATACAAGCGCGACATCTCATAGACTGAGCACACTGGAAGAGTCTCCAATTAAAGAGCTAAGCGCACGAGGCGCGCGCGATGGAACCAAAAAGATATTTACCTGAGGGGGCTGCAGAAACGCGTGAACGCAGTTCGAAATTTAAAGGAATGCACGCTGCGGGTATTTAGCAAATAAGTGCCTCTGCCGTCTTGTGTGTTCATAATTTGATGTAGCGTCTGATTGTCCGAAATGCGTCTTGTAAACAAACACTACGGTATCCGAAAAAAAAAATCGGCAGCTGTAAAGACTTCCTAGGAGTGCGTTTGACATGTTCTGCCTCTTGTTTGCCTGGTGCGAGCGACGCATCCCACACTTATGAACCCAAATGCAATGCGCATATGCGAAGTTTTTCATGTTGTGAAAACAGGTCCCAGGTCCAGAAAGCTGTTTGCGCGTTAGGGGCCGCAATGGGATTTCTTATATAGATATGCCGACACCATGCAGGGTGCGATTTGTTGCCCATAAAACGCGAGATGATAGCTAAGGTACCGACCAATCACAAACTATTTTTACACACATCTTACGTACTGAAATCTGCATGAATCTGCGCGCAGAATTGTCGCGTTTCGAAGCAACTACAAGCAAGCGCTTCAACGCGCCACATGCGGGCCGGGCTCGCCATGCGAGTCTCGCCCAATAATGGCGGCCGAGAGTGATAGGCAAGGAGGATACCGCGCTGAGAGGTGGAGTTTGCTCTACCTTCGAAAAATAGAGGGACCTTATTTATCAGGGCCATGCAAGCCCCCATTACGGAGCCCCCCGGCCTATCGCGCGTAGACGGCCGGCGTGTTGCCTCTCCGCTTGAGGCGCGATTGTCGGCTGCCGTCGCACGCTTTCGGTCGAGGGGGGGGGGGGGTGTTACCTCTCCTGGACTTAATATGAAACCTCACAGCGTAGGCGACGACAAGGAATGCACTTGGAGTGTTCCTATAATTGCTATCTCAATAAAATTCCGCCTACGCTCAATTTTATTTCTTGATTTCTTTTCGTTGGTTTTTTTTTTTTGGAAAGCGGGGTGTTAGCTGGAAACATGGAAGCGGTAGCTGCGGCGTTACTATATATACGCGGCCGCAGAAAAGCCATATCTCATTACGTTTCCACGAATAGGTTTATGTTTAGGTGAAAGCCAAGTCGCGTAGGAGCTGGTAAGCGTGATTGGAGCGTTCCTTATAAGTCTTCAGCTATTCGTGTTCTAAGCTACTGAAGTTTAAACTCATACTGTAGACTCCCAACAAGCGCACTCTTTATCACTTTCGCCTAGACGACATTTCTTTTTGCTTGAAAATCTACTACTCACTGTCCCGCTGCATGAACGTGCTAAGCTGACTAAGCGCTGGTTTTAATATCTTCCTGGCATTTCTGGTAAATTTTAACGACAACTATTGAAAGTCGTACTACGCAACAACGGAGCGCCACAATATCCACGCCCGTGAAAGATTTTGAAGAGTGCAAATAATTAAAAAAATGGGGGACCCTTAAGCTTCGTCTTTAAGAGTGGAGCGTGATAGCCATCTCACCCCCCCCCCCCCGCCCCCCACACACACACAACCTAAACTGTGCTGCGAAGAAAGCTGAAGTGCAAACGCCTTCCGGGTCCTATCTTTATTTGCGTCTACCTCGAATTTTCGTTCACTACCAAAGACGGTGTTGCCAACACCGGAATTTTCGCGAAACGAGCTCTTCAACGCTATCGCGGTAATATGCTTCGGCTATTCCAACTGGCCGCATGTCCACGCTGGTACACAGCGTCTCAAGTTTCTCGATTTCATTATGCGACCTCGTCGTCAGAAATAGGGCTCCATGTATCACATCCCAAAAACTATTGATCCCAAAAATACTGGTACCTTAATTCGCACGTCGGCGCATGACTCAACTTATGTTCGGCAGGGAAGGGCGTTAACCTTTCTCTAGCGTTTTTTCAGCTGCTGATAGTCAGGGTTACAACATCGGCGACGCACAGCTAGTTTCCTAAGGCTGTGTCACTCCAGCTTAATATTCGTTCAAAGAACACGGAGCATGGCACCCCTGCGTTCGCTGTTCTTTGAACGAATATGAACTACCGACTAGCCCACCTATCCATTATTTTCCTTCTGCTTAAAAGAAAGAAGCTAAGTTTACATTTAATTCTAACGCAACGTGTTGGTATTCCCACAGTCCAAGAGTGGTCATGAGACGCAATACAGTGGTGGAGGACCTGCCGATGAGGATATGATTACATCAATATAAACAATCAAAGATCGCTCACGCACCTAAATGTCTGTGACAGAGATAGAAGTGACAGCTGAACTCAGGACTACGTCATGAGGGTGCAGGTGAAACAACATAATAACATCATGCGTGGCAGCATACTAAAAACAATACGGGATGTGCTCTAAGACTGGCTTCCCGAAAATACACGTCCAGGCAAATATGGTTGCATGAACAATTCAAAAGCCGAGTGCCATCTACCACCACATTGCATCAATGGTAATTACTTTCAGAGCGCTTTTAAGTATATTCAGCCCCCTACAGATGTTAGTAATGCTGGTAAAGAGCCTGAAAGCACCCAAATTTAGCAGCTGATAAGGAAACCTGAGCGTCAGCTGATAAGTACCTATGCACTTCGTAACGACGTTATCTATCTAAACGAAGAGAGCGAAATGAATCTAAGGTTATTTTTTTGTTAAACGCAACCTACTGAATCCATCAGACATTGAAACCAAGGAAATATGTGATATTGAAAATCTCGCGCAACTTGTGGGGTGGGGTACTTGCGGGGTAGGAGTACTTGCGTGCACATCCGCGCACGCAAGTACTCACGACCCCACCGCACAAACAACGCTCAACTTAAGTGCGATAATCAACCGATAATACGCATGAGCAACAACAGGAGTCACCAAACATAAGAACGCAACGAAAAAAAAAACAGGCTACCAGGAAAAATACTGGCATCAAAATATGTCATCTCTTTCGGAAACAACGTGTCTCATTCTGAAAAGCTATTTGCTTCGGGGCGCTGTTTGTGGGTTGTGGTTGTGAGCATACTTGCGTGTGTGAATGATGGAGTCCTCAGATGCGCCTAATTTTCAAGAGGACATATTACCAATTAGCCCAACGACTAGTTCTAATAAGCCGAGGAAAGTATAGGGGACGTTATTTGTTGTGTCTAACTCTAGTAATTGTCTCTTGTTGTCTCTAACTCAAGTAATTATGACTTGTATGAAAAGGATTCAAAGATGGCGAAAAAGCAGCTTGGCCCCCTGTAGGGACGGAAACTACAAACTTCGGACAACGCTTCTGCGGTTCTACCAATTCAGCTACGGTGGTGGTCGCTTTACCGTCGACTTTATTGGGAATGTAATCCTTTACTGTGCATGCAATCCTGGAAGTGTTAGCCAGCCCCGCTCGTAGCCACGACACCGAGCAATGTCTCAGCATCTTCAGGAGCAATCTTAACACTTATTAGACTCAGAGGCGGACACATTCAAATGACTTGTGAGCGTGGCGCGAAAACACTGCCTACGAGATAATGATTGTCGGTATGAGGAGTGCTAAGTCCAAAAGCTTCCACCCTTACGAAAATGCCAGATATGGCCCATATATATTTTATATACGGACGTATATGATCAAATAAGGGGACATATAAAGTCATATATGGCCATATATGAATTTATATAATTATATAAAAGTGTTCATATAAGTCCATATACTGCCATAACCTGCCATATACGGCTTCACATAAGGTCATGTACTGCCATATATGGCTGTACTGATATGCATATAAGGGCACTTATAAGGCTATATAATCCCATATATGAGTGTATTTATATGCATATAAAGGCTCATATATTGCTGTATACTCCCATATATGGATGCAAATATGAATGTAAATGTGTCCAGAAATCGCCAAAAATAAGGGAACTGAAGCATTCGCTCGCTGCCTTCATAATTACTTTTTCTGTGGTGGGAGACATCTTGAAATGACTAGACACACCAATTACGCCATAATTAAACAAAATAAATTAATTAGCTTTTTAATTAACGGAGAGACGCGGTCGAGTCAAAAGGGAGAATTGCGGTCCTTCCGGTGAAAAGACCATTGCCGCTTTGACATCTTGAGAAATCGGCCTCTGGTAATTATTGCGGAGCAATGAAATTGAACCAAATTCACTGGCGAAACCAAAACCGTAGCTCCAATTAGCGCAACTGGCAGACGACCAGAATGACGTCACTATTCACGACGGCGATTGCAGTGGTGTTAGTTCTTCTGCATTTGTTAACGTAAGTGCACCATACGTGCTCTAATTGCACACGAAATCCGCACAACCCCGAAGCGAAGTCAATTAATCGGTGGCTGGTAAAACACGCTCGCTCATTCTGGACATCTCGGAAAGGTACTAGTTGTGCTGTTCCGAGTTTCGGTTTCGCCTGCGAAATTTGTCAGATTTCATTATTCGCTAGTAATTGCCAGCGGCTGCTTTCGCAAAATCAAAAAGTGGCAACAGGCTCTTCGCAGAATTAAGGGCTGCAATTTTCCCATTTGACTGGACCACTTGTCTCCACTAATTAAAAAGTTAAATAACCCAATTTCTTTGATTCCTGTCGTAATTTATTCCTCTGCTCAGCTTAATTTGCCACCACAAAAAAAAAAAAGTAATTATGAAGGCAGCGTGAATATATCTCATATTTTTATTTCTGAGGATTTTCGGACACATTTCTTGAAACACCCTGAATTAGGGCGCTTATAAAGTCATATACTATGCAATGAAGCTACTTTCATTTATTCTAGCTCAATCATGCAGATATGACTTTCCAAAGAATCCATATTGCCTATTTTTGGCCTCTTGACATTGTGCCCCTCATTTTTCATCTGGTTCTTCCAGTTGTAGCATTCCTTATTTTGTAATATCTTGAACCATATTGCAGTGAAAAACGAAACGTTTTCAAGCAAACAGCAGTGCCACAACAGAACAACATAATGGGTAATAGTTGGTGTATATTTGTACTTTTTTTAGTGTGCAGACAGTACATTACTAGGAGACAGCAGTGTATTAAAATATTAAAAAAAAGAAGAGGGAAGGAAGAAGTTTCAATTAACCATGAGTCGAACCCACAGACAACAGCACTACCAAGCTGTCCGCGTTGCGCGTTAAACGGCTACACCACCCGCGCGCTTTTCTTTCTTTCTTTTTCTTTATTGGATACCGCCCGTGCGCTTGGCAGTGCGAAGGCTTCATTTTTTTTAGTAAAAGCTGCGACCTATAATATCTTTGTTCTACTTAATAACCATCGCGCCAATTAAATCAGTGCTACGTCGTCAACACCCGGCCTGACCTAGATATGAATAGCTCCGTACTGTTCCGAGACGCGCTAGTTGCGATCTCGCTCGATCACTAACTCCGCACTGAACAAAGGCTAATTACCTCAATAAACAAAGATTTTCTACCGTACAGGGAGCTCTAATGTACGTGCTAGCGTCGTAAGTACGTAGCGGGGACACCAGCAGAGTACGATAGCTTGTTAATTCATTTTGCTTCGACGCAATGTACGTACGAAATGCCACTGTTTGAAAGAGAAAATGCTGTCTTATGTGAAAATTCTACTATTTTTTAATCGACCTCTGATTAAATAAGAACGCACTGTACATACAAGTAATGCAGAGCACTGCTTCGACCGCCGATGGAAAAGTAAAGCGCACTGTCCGCGCTAGAAGCCTGTCGTCTGCTATGAAAACGCAAACAACAAAAAATGCAAATCTGCTGAAGTACTATTTGGCTTACATTGCATAAATTGCTCTTCAAGATAAGCTATTATTTTCATTGTAAACTATGTTTTTCGAATAACATGCGTGCACTTTTTAATTTGACTCGCTCACGTATTTTTCTTTTTTTTTGTCATCAACTCTACGAGCCAAAGCCATCCACAGTCAAAGCCAAATGTCATTTATTCTTTGTTCAGTGTCAGCGTCTCGTGAGCTCGTTACGTCTTCAAGAACATTAATTTCATCTAAGAACGTGCCGCCCTCCCTTTTACGATGTGCAAAGATCGCGCGCAAGTCGTGCGTTTTTTGGAGCGCCCGTTTCATGGCCGATCCCCCACAGTGGGTTGCGCCAGGTTGCGAAGGTCCAACCAACCAACCAACCAGTCACGTACGAGTCGTTCAAGGAATCGAAGGAATGTACTACGGGCGCTCGTAGGACTCCGCAGCATGTCCGCAGCTGATGGCTGACGCCCGTGGCTACCGACACGAGACCGGCTACCGACTGCGTGACAGTATGAAAGGTAAGTGACACATGTTATTATGCAAAGTACGCAACTCAGCGGAAGGCTGTGTTATCGCACGCGTACGAGGCGTTGTAGAGACGCTACCTTATGCCCATTTGCGAGTGACAAACATTGTCCCCGCTACCGATTCGCTATGACTACGCTCATACGAGCAGAAAGAGCCACGACGCATCGGCACGGCTTTACGGAAGGAAATTTGTAACAACTGAGTTAACATGCATGCGTATGATTATCGATTTGTCTGATGAGCATCATAGTGAGCAGGGCGCAGGCGTCACTCGCATTGCATCGTTGTTAAGACAGCAAAGCAATGCTGCAACGCCATTTACTGTGCAGCCTTGTGCTCACGTTCGTGTGCAATGCAATTCGTGTGCGAAGCGGTATAATAAGCTGAAACTAATGGTGAAGTGTTGACTATGCGCTTAGACACTGACTTGAACTGGGTAAACGTAATAATGTTAATAGTGAGCTGGGGCCGTGTTTTCAGCATAGCGTAGAGACGTGTTCGTGCAGTATGTGCGTGTGTATCACCTTCACTTGTCAGTAATATTGTACGAACGAGCATCCACGATTATGAAAACTGGCATGCACAATGCGAGATTTCATATTCTGTCAGAGTGACCATGTGAACCTTATCCGAAGCAGCAGATTTCATATTCTGTCAGTGTTGCTTTTTATACATGAGTGTACTGCCTTCACGTAGTTGTATACATTACACTGCTGTGTGGTAGCGGTTTAATTAGCATGGTACTGTGCGGTTGCTTATGTAAACACGTTAGGAGGCAGAAGGATCTGAATAGGCTAGTTGTCTCATGAGGAATGTAAGTGTGCTAGCACAAACAAGACAAGGACAGAAGAAAGACGTAGCAACAGGACCAGCACTCTTACGCGTGTACCTTCTGTCCTCATCTTGTTTGTGCTAAGACATGTAGGTGCATATAATTTAGCAACAGGCTGTTTATGTAATGCTTTTGTTGCCCATTTAATGCTTCAGAACAAATAAAATAGATTGTGCATATATAAACACGCCTTGACAAAGCAAATTTCATGCTGTTATGCCGAACACCTAACAAAAGCCTGTCACGTGGTCACTTGCTTTTGTTTCAGCTTCTGAATACTGTTTATTTTTATTAGTTTCTAACTTCAAGAAATTGCACGTCAAATTGATTAATGCTTCTTGACCTTATAATAAGTGCATTGAAAGTATTGCGCGCAGTTACAAAGTGTGACCTTACACATATTCAATGCTGCTGCCTGCACAGCTCTGTCATGCTTACTGTTTCTCATTTCTCCCTAACTTATTGCTTACCGTAAAATCCCGAGCAAGTGCCCCCCCCCCTCCCTTCTTCGGGAGATTTCAAATATGCGACCCATTCTCTCCTCCCACCATTTTCACTGTTTTCATTTGTCCAACGAGTGTGAATGAAAACAGGGAATGCATGCATATTCAATAAAGCATTTCATTAGAAGCACGGGTGTGCATTTTGTATTCTTAGCGGCTCATCCACGGCCACCTTCAATTTTGATTCATGACCGAGCAAGGGCCCCCCTCCAAATCTTGTCGGATTATCCCTCACTGTAGGGGTGGCGCTTGCTCGGGATTTTACGGTAGTGTTTCTTACTTTCCTCTTTTTAGAAAAATGCGTACAACGCGGTAAGGTAGGCCGCTTTGCTAGAGAGAAAATTGGTGCAGCCGAATATGTAAATAATCCTCGTACCTCTCAGGAGTCGCATACACCTCGCATAGCATGTATAATGTACAGTACTCACGGATTGAAATAGGACACTTGGAGCGCATATGGCCGCCGGTATATGCAGCGCCGCTCGTGGATCCTCATGGAACCAAGGTGGTGCATTGGGGTATAAAGCAAGGGGGAGAACATCTACGCAGCAGGATTGCTCCTTCCGGTCGCCAACAAGCCGGCCTGTAGTTCACCACGCTGAGAGTGTGGCGCTGGAAGGCTTGCGCGCTCTCATATGCCGACTGAAATGGCTTGCCGGTGTGCACCTCTTATATTGCCGCGCGAGCAGAGGGCGCTCTCGTTACACGCGCTTTGGTGATGCAGCACGAATGCTGTGCAAGACTAAGGGATTGTGCCTTACAGTGTGCATGTAAGCAGTCTATTCTGCCAACATTTAAGTGCAGGGCCCGCTATCGTCGCGGTTAATCGCAGTGACAAATCACGGTGAAATGAAATAATGTCTGTGTTCTTCCCGCTTTCTTCGCCCATGTTCAACGCCCAATCTGCATCGTGTTGCAAGCAGCGGCCAATGTAGCGTCAACGAACACATGTAAGGCACAATCTCTTAGCTGAATCCTGTGTCTTACTTGCATAGCGTGCGTTCCACATCGCCAAAGCGCGTATAACGAGAGCGTCCTCTGCTCGCGCCGCAATATAGGAGGTGCGCACTGGGGAGCCATTTGGGTTGGCATACGAAAGCACGCAAGCCTTGCAGCGCCACGCTGGCAGTGTGGTGAACTAAAAGGCCGACTAGTTGACGACTGGAAAGAGCAAACCTGCTGCGTCGATGTTCTCCTCCTCGCTCTATACCTCAATGCAACACCTTCGTTCCATGAGCACCCACGAGCGGCGCTGCATATACCGACGGCCATCTGCTCCGAGTTCCTATTTCAATCCGTGGGTACTGTGCACTGCACATACAATCCCAATTAGCTCTGATCGATTCATTTGTTCAGTTATGCTCTGCTTAAAAAGCGCAAATGAAGGGAAGGTGTTGGCATTTGTCGGTTCGGTGCATTACCTGGCCATCCTTTTTTTTAAATTATTTTTTGTTCTTACTTTAAGAACTATGGCAGCGCAAGTTAGGAGGCAGACACAAACAAAGTGACGCACAACACAAAGCCTCAAATGCTAGTTGATAGTTTTATACATGCAAAAGGGACAGAAAACTGGAAAACAGGATGGGGGGGGATAAGTGGGTCTGAGTCCATTTAGTTATGCATCACTGTCGGAAGAAAGTGAAAAGTGTAAGAGCAGTGAAAGTACAATGTCACATATGGTTGCTGAGTCGGTTGGCCTTCAAAAGTCACAGCCGCACTTTTGTGGCTTTCAGCAGCCTTGATATTGTGACAAAGTAGGACAGTAGCACTGGCAATTGGGCGAGTTGGTATGGATGCATAGATTTAGCACGGTGCAACAATTCAGACGAAAAGACGAACAATCGATGGCACTTGTGTTCGTGTGATCATTCATTTTTTCATCTGCCTTGTTGCGCCGTTCTAAAAGTGGGAGAGCAGAGAGCATGACAGATTGACCGGCTTTATAGATACTGAATAAGCAGTGTCCTCATTTTTTCATTGAACTAAGAAACCCATGCGTTTCATTGTCGTCACCATGCCCTGGCAGGTATACATGAAATCTCTGCGGCATTTGGCCCATGCTGAAAATTGTGTTACATCGTCGTCGCTATGCCGTGGCACATACACACTTCAATATGGCCGTGGGAGTATGCACAACTATGGTCTTGACATCTTGTTCAACATTCTATTTGGCTGCCAAGAGAATGCCTTGTAATCAGAGGCTCGGAATAGAAGCCAGCATGTGACAGCTCTCAGCATGTGTTCTGCACAGCACTGTTTTGCCCCAAGCTTCTAAAATCATGTTTTGTTTATGGTACCACTCATGCAGAATTTGCCTTTGCTGCTGCATTACTATCGTCTAATCTCATTTGTCGTAAGTGTAAATACAGTGAAACCTCGGTGATACGATCACAGCTGATACGAATTTCGGGGTGATACGAATTTTTCGTTGGTCCCGGCCAAGGCCCATTAGCCTGCAATGCAATGGAGTACGGTTGTTGCGAACCAATTTTCACCCAGTGACGTTTGATACGAATGTATGCTACCACACAGGTACGAAGAGGTGCTGTTGGTGCTGTCCTGGAAGATGCACCAAGCACGTGCGAGCGCGGGAACGCAAGCGTGGGCATGCGCGCCGCACCACCAAATTGTCAGAATCACGGTATCAGAAAACACTTTTCTTACGGTCAGAATAAACCCTCAGAGACGCGTCACGGCCTCCGAGATTGTGTGCCCGAACCTTTGAAGCTCTTAAGTGCCTCCGTGTGCCTTCGCATTTAGATTACAGAGGATATTAGTGCCATGCTTCTTTTTCTAATGCGTCGATGCGGGCTCCTGTCGTTGTACTGTGTTTACATGTGCGTGCCTCATGTATCAGACATCCTATGAAAGGTGGACGAGGACCAAAAGAAGACCAGGACGGTCTTTGCGAAGGAGTCATGCCTCACAGCGTCAACATGCACTACCGTTGATTTCGCACTTGTGCGGGCATGGCCGTAAATATCCCAAAAACATCCCCAACACCTCCACGATAACAAAATCATAACACAAGACCGTGGTTCTGTAATTTTGTGGCCTTGATCCATGGCGTCAAAGCGCTTCTTTCGTTACTTTTACTGCAGTACTCCGGTGTCATGAAAAAAAAAAAACATACTAAAATTTTAAAGGGGCTATTGCTGTCGCGGGTCACAACGCACCTGGTTCATTAATTAAATATGCGCGTATGGGCCATATATTTATCAGTACTGGTATGATTGCCGACATCTAAAAACTTAACTGACAATCGTTCGGGGTTCTTGCGGACATTGCTGTGGCCCTGAAAAACAATAAATGAAAATGTACGCCAGCTTTCTTTTGTCGCATGCTAATTTTTCATGCTTTCTGCTGATACGAATTTTGGATGATACGAATATTTTTGGTAGTCCCGTGAGATTCGTATCACTGAGGTTTCACTGTAGTAGTGGGGCATGCTCATGCATAAATATCGTTCCTCTCCTGAACTTTTGGAATGGGTATCAACAGAAGAGTGTCTGAAGATATTTCACCACCATAGAAAGGAGATGAGATTTGTCTCGTTTCTGTCTTGTCTCCCTTCTATCGAGGCTACATGTCTTGTGTATTTCAGTTGAGGGGTGATTCTACAAGAGATCAAACATGCATGTCCAGTCGATATTTTTGTTTTGTCTGGTTTTTTTATGTTATGCGGGCACATTGAAAGCGCATGGAACCGAAAATTTTATTTCCAAAAAACGCTCCCAGCGCGGCAAGAAAATATTTGAAAGCTGCGCGCGGCGTCCTGTTTTTCCTCACTGCAATATTTTTAAATTTTACGGCCGAATTTAACGCGAACTATAAATTCTGTGTCGAAAACTTTTTCTGTTGATTTTAATACACATTACTGTGAATTACATCCATGCTTTCTTTATGCCGTCCTCAAAAGGAGAAAAATGTGAAAAAACAACAGGGCCCAAATCAAAAAAGTTTGCCAAGTTTGATGTGCCTTGGTGCCTTTTCTATTTCACACAGAAACTTCAAAACAGTGTCAAATACACAAAAAAGCCTTTGCAACATTTCTGCTGTAGATCGTTTTCCTACAGGCAGCGCAAAAGAAGAAAAAAATAGTTAAAAGAAGCAACTTTTTTCTAAAAAGCTCGTCTTCAAAAAAATAAAATAATAAAAAACTCTGGTCTCAATTCTGACGACAATTTTTTATCGAAAAGCACTTATGTCAATGAAAACGCGGTTTTAATATCATATGCCCTCATTTGCATTATTCAGGAGATATAACAGGCCAAAATGACCCTTGCTGTGTGTGCTCACTTCAGTGCGATTTATGGTAGCTTGCATTGTGTGTAAATCTAGTTTTAATTGTTTTGCTGCAGCAAAACTTTGCTCTGGTGACTTGTCGTCAAGAAAAATGTGTTCTCAGATTTTATTTGTGTCTAGCATGTGCAAAAGTGCTAAAGGGCTAATGCCTACGCAGTTTGCAGCCTACAACCTGAACTTACTCTGCCATTATTCGCTAATCAGGAGCACGCAAGACACCGTGAGCACATGGTTAGGTAACTTTGCCAAAACTCGCCTTGCACACCAAACAAAGCATCTGTATGCAGCGGCAGGCCAGCTTAATCTGTAACTAAATGCCACAATCCGGCCATAGGTCGACAAAAATATTGGAACTCACTCCGACTCACTTAAAAAATATATTTTGCACTGAGAGCTCACTCGGATTCAGACTCCCCGAAATTTTCCTCAGCCAGACTCACTCGGACTCAGACTACTAAACTTTTTCTCAACTGGACTCACTCGGACTCAAACTCGCCAACATTTTGCTCAGCCGGACTCACTCAGTCAGACTCACGGCTTGAACTGAGTCTGAGTGAGTCGACTCATGAGTTCGCTGGTGTAAAGTTAGCTTTTCCAATCATGGTGTAAATGCTCTTTAACGCCAATATCTCACATAATCGGTGCTCTACAATACACCTTTTGATCTTATACCTTCAAATAGTAGTGATGAGTGGTTGCAATCCAGTAAGGACGTTTTTATGAAATGTGCGACTCACACGAGATATTTCTATCAAGAACTTCCCATGCAAGAGTTTGCGGGAGGAGTAATGGAACCCTCCCTTAGCACCACCGCCCCCACTCACACCTCTTATCAATAAACATTGTGGTGGAGCATGAGCGCTAGTGCGTTGAGGCACGTGTGAATAGATTTGAGTATAAATGTAAGCCGGTGTAAGGCTGATAGTAATGCCGATAGGTGAGTAGATAAGTCCATTGGTCGGCAATGAAGGGTGGAGCTCGCTCAGACTCGCTCAATAAATATATGTTGCGCTTAGGGCTCACTCGGACTCAAACTCACTAAAGTTTCCCTCAACCGGACTCACTTGGACTCAAACTCACCAACGTATTGCTGAGCCGGACTCACCCAGACTCAGACTCACGGCTTGATCTGAGTCTGAGTGAGTCGACTCATGAGTGAGTTTTGCCGACCTATACAATCAGCAGGCGCACTGTTATTGAGGTGCTTTCTCACTGCCTGCTTGCTTCCCTTTCATTACATGCATTGTACACTCTAACCATCTGCCCCATTCAACGCACACTGTGCTAAACAGCATGCGTAAAAAGTTATCTCAGTCATTTCTGAGTCGTTAATTTCGCTTCGCGCTATCATGTTTTCGGCGTCGCAGGTAACGTCTTCCTGTATCATCTTAACCTTTACCTCAGCATTTTAGCAGCCAGAAAATGTGCGGTGCGGCACGATTAAGCCATAAGTGGCCGAAGCTGCCCATTTATGATGTTTTGTTGGCACTTTACTAAAGTGCTTTCCCACGTTGAGAACAGCAGACGTCACTGGTGCGCAGACGGGCATTATCCTTAATTTTGACAAGGAGTCTGGCCCACAAATTAATGATCCACCCCAAAGCATTTAGACATCCTTGGTCATAAATATGAAACCATGAGTAGTTAAGTGAGCAATGTGTGCGGCGGTGTTCAGTATAAACGTTTTCGACTTGGTCTAGCTGTTCACTACCCGGATGCATGCAGCCCATGGCTAGCCTGAGTATTCTGTGCCGATTACTTACGCATCCACAAAAAGAAGATTCCGAAAAAACATTTTCGTTGCGTCAATTTTCTTTCATTCCTGCTTTTGTTGTTGTCCCTTCCTCCAGAAGCTACTGCATAGGGTGAGGATCTTCGCGACACCTGTGAGGTCTGCTAGCATTGCTTTACGCGCCTCAAGGAAAACCTGTCTACAATTCTATGAGAATT